>NW_027167934.1:1407500-1415000 GCF_040954835.1 Lepisosteus oculatus | reverse complement strand
CGAGCCCCGTACTGGCCAGGTCCTTTTCTCCTCTCTTACCAAAGCTGTTAGGTTCCTTTCCGTGGTGAGAGGGGTTGTCATGCAACGCTGCCACATAGTGCCGACAGACAAGAGTGTTGCGGGAGAAGAGAAAAGTGTTTGAAGATTTAAGAGTGTCTTAGGTGGAGCCAAAATCAAGTGTCACAAATACAAGTGGGAGGATTTCCAATGTTTAATATGGTAAAAATAAGCGGAAGTTATCTGCCGGTCCGGCACAGTCTGCCATGCTTTTGTCATATACTGTAAAGTGGTGTCGAACTGGGTGTCGAACTGGAGCCTCACCATTTGCATATGTGAGGCTCCAGTTATACATCGAGTGTCACATTAAATGACAAAAATGAAGAGAGTTAAAGCAGCTGGAGAGGTTTTCTTACAACTTTTGAGCTGACACAGTTTTGGAAAATGTTTCCTTCACGCTGCACTGTACAACATAGGCAGCCAAGAGTCTCCAAAACAAAACAGAATTGACAGATAGGAGAAAATTCCCACTCATCCTGAAGTTCCCAAAATCCAGCACTGAGCGTAAACAAAGTGTCTAAGTAGCGTGGGAATGCTAACCCTAACCCTAGCTGGAGTTTGAGTAATCCAGCACTGAGCGTAAAAAGATGAGTCAAAGTAACGTCTAATCGGATTAGTTTCCTTAGAGCTGGTTCAGAGTCTGCTCAAGAGTTTACCTTTCACACATGCGCAAAGAAGAATGTTGGGGGTGCACGCTTCAAGGCGCCTTACAGCTGTAGGGAGTGATTCGAGACGATTCGTGGCGTGTGCTTGTTCCCATATACCGTACGCCCCGGGGTGCAGTGCTAGGATGATGTACAATACCGCTTGGGCACGTAACGGCGTTATACGCAAGGTTTTCGTTTGTTCGTTTTGTTTTGCTCTGCTTTGCTTTGTTTTGCTTTCCATCGCGTTGGTAAGAGCGTAAATAAAAAGGCGATTCCTGCGTCTACCACTAATGTAAGAGCTATTTCAAGTGCGACGTGGTGCGGCTTTTCAAATGCTTGTGGGCATTTCTCTGTTGTTGATTCTTTTTTTGTGTGTAACAAAGTGGCATTTTCATGTCCGGACGGGGAGACTTTATCATTCCGACATGAAGCCACCCTTAAGTCCTCTGAGGCGTGTCTGTCTGCAAGGCTTGTATTTTGGAAATGTTTTTTTGAAACGGAGAACGACTTTGAAATAGGCTTCCGCCGGCGCCTCGCGATCCAGGTAAGATTGTAGCAAGAACGCAGCGGCAGTGGGGCTTGCTGTAGTCGAGGCCGAGTGGTTAAGGCGATGGACTAGAAATCCATTGGGGTCTCCCCGCGCAGGTTCGAATCCTGCCGACTACGTTATCCGCCTCCAGTCGGTGTGTTTCGGCGCAAGCAAAGAAGCGCGCCTCTTTGCTGTTCCTGGTGGTTTTAAAACGCCCAATCGCTTGTACCCGCTGCCTTGGAAATAAGTTCTTCAGCGTCCGCGAATGGCATTTTGCAGCTGGAAGCAGATGTCGACGCGTTTTGCACAGAGCACCAAAAAAGCGTCTTTTTTGAAGACCCAGGCACTGAGCATTGGTGGTTCAGTGGTAGAATTCTCGCCTGCCACGCGGGAGGCTCGGGTTCGATTCCCGGCCAATGCAGTGGCTTTTGCAGCGAGCGGCTCCATCACTTGCATCCCCTTGCAACTCGCAACTCAAAAAACCCACTGAAGCTAAGCAGGTGTGAGCCAGGTCAGTACCCGGATGAGGGTGAGCTACAGGGAAAAACAAAGCTTCCAGCTGGAAGCGGTGTTAATGGTGCCGGCGGTGGGGCGCTCACCCTGAGGTCTGTGCGGGTCCCAATGCCCCAGTATAGTGACGGAGATGCTGTGTTGTAAAAGGGCGCTGTCTTTTGGATGAGATGTAAAACCGAGGTCACAGCGCTCTGTGGTCATTCAAAATGACCACCAAAACCTTTGACAAAAGCTCTTGGTAATTGATGGTCTTCAATAATGCTTCTCCTTTAGGTACATTTTAAATCAGCTGAAAAATGCTGTGAAATGGGGGGGCACTTCAGGCCAGTGTAGGATTTGGGTTACAAGAACCATGAAACTGCACGAGAAAGCCCGTACACTGAATTACACGGCTTTCTATTCAAAGGAGGACAAAAGAAATTCCCTGAGTTCGATTTTTTGCAGCACAGAGAGGAGCACTGTTGTGAGGCCGGTTAGCTCAGTTGGTTCGAGCGTGGTGCTAATAACGCCAAGGTCACGGGTTCGAGCCCCGTACTGCCCAGGTCCTTTTCTCCTCTCTTACCAAAGCTGTTAGGTTCCTTTCCGTGGTGAGAGGGGTTGTCATGCAACGCTGCCACATAGTGCCGACAGACAAGAGTGTTGCGGGAGAAGAGAAAAGTGTTTGAAGATTTAAGAGTGTCTTAGGTGGAGCCAAAATCAAGTGTCACAAATACAAGTGGGAGGATTTCCAATGTTTAATATGGTAAAAATAAGCGGAAGTTATCTGCCGGTCCGGCACAGTCTGCCATGCTTTTGTCATATACTGTAAAGTGGTGTCGAACTGGGTGTCGAACTGGAGCCTCACCATTTGCATATGTGAGGCTCCAGTTATACATCGAGTGTCACATTAATTGACAAAAATGAAGAGAGTTAAAGCAGCTGGAGAGGTTTTCTTACAACTTTTGAGCTGACACAGTTTTGGAAAATGTTTCCTTCACGCTGCACTGTACAACATAGGCAGCCAAGAGTCTCCAAAACAAAACAGAATTGACAGATAGGAGAAAATTCCCACTCATCCTGAAGTTCCCAAAATCCAGCACTGAGCGTAAACAAAGTGCCTAAGTAGCGTGGGAATGCTAACCCTAACCCTAGCTGGAGTTTGAGCAATCCAGCACTGAGCGTAGAAAGATGAGTCAAAGTAACGTCTAATCGGATTAGTTTCCTTAGAGCTGGTTCAGAGTCTGCTCAAGAGTTTACCTTTCACACATGCGCAAAGAAGAATGTTGGGGGTGCACGCTTCAAGGCGCCTTACAGCTGTAGGGAGTGATTCGAGACGATTCGTGGCGTGTGCTCGTTCCCATATACCGTACGCCCCGGGGTGCAGTGCTAGGATGATGTACAATACCGCTTGGGCACGTAACGGCGTTATACGCAAGGTTTTCGTTTGTTCGTTTTGTTTTGCTCTGCTTTGCTTTGTTTTGCTTTCCATCGCGTTGGTAAGAGCGTAAATAAAAAGGCGATTCCTGCGTCTACCACTAATGTAAGAGCTATTTCAAGTGCGACGTGGTGCGGCTTTTCAAATGCTTGTGGGCATTTCTCTGTTGTTGATTCTTTTTTTGTGTGTAACAAAGTGGCATTTTCATGTCCGGACGGGGAGACTTTATCATTCCGACATGAAGCCACCCTTAAGTCCTCTGAGGCGTGTCTGTCTGCAAGGCTTGTATTTTGGAAATGTTTTTTTGAAACGGAGAACGACTTTGAAATAGGCTTCCGCCGGCGCCTCGCGATCCAGGTAAGATTGTATAAAAAACGCAGCCGCGGCGGGGCTTGCTGTAGTCGTGGCCGAGTGGTTAAGGCGATGGACTAGAAATCAATTGGGGTCTCCCCGCGCAGGTTTGAATCCTGCCGACTACGTTGTCCACCTCCTGTCGTTGTGTTCCGGCGCAAGCAAAGAAACGTGCCTCTTTGCTGTTCCTGGTGGTTTTAAAACGCCCAATCGCTTGTACCCGCTGCCTTGGAAATAAATTCTTCAGCGTCTGCGAATGGCATTTTGCAGCTGGAAGCAGATGTCGACGCTTTTTGCACAGAGCACCAAAAAAGCGTCTTTTTTGAAGGCCCAGGCACTGAGCATTGGTGGTTCAGTGGTCGAATTCTTGCCTGCCCCGCTGGAGGCTCGGGTTCGATTCCCGGCCAATGCAGTGGCTTTTGCAGCGAGCGGCTCCATCACTTGCATCCCCTTGCAACTCGCAACTGAAAACCCACTGAAGCTAAGCAGGTGTGAGCCAGGTCAGTACCCGGATGAGGGTGAGCTACAGGGAAAAACAAAGCTTCCAGCTGGAAGCGGTGTTAATGGTGCCGGCGGGGGGGCGCTCACCCTGAGGTCTGTGCGGGTCCTAATGCCCCAGTATAGTGACGGATATGCTGTGTTGTAAAAGGGCGCTGTCTTTTGGATGAGATGTAAAACCGAGGTCACAGCGCTCTGTGGTCATTAAAAATGACCACCAAAACCTTTGACAAAAGCTCTTGGTAATTGATGGTCTTCAATAATGCTTCTCCTTTAGGTACATTTTAAATCAGCTGAAAAATGCTGTGAAATGGGGGGGCACTTCAGGCCAGTGTAGGATTTGGGTTACAAGAACCATGAAACTGCACGAGAAAGCCCGTACACTGAATTACACGGCTTTCTATTCAAAGGAGGGCAAAAGAAATTCCCTGAGTTTGATTTTTTGCAGCACAGAGAGGAGCACTGTCGTGAGGCCGGTTAGCTCAGTTGGTTAGAGCGTGGTGCTAATAACGCCTAATCGTACGGGCCAGGTCCTTTTCTCCTTTCTTACCAAAGCTGTTAGGTTCCTTTCCGTGGTGAGATGGGTTGTCATGCAACACTGCCACATAGTGCCGACAGACAAGAGTGTTGCGGGAGAAGAGAAAAGTGTTTGAAGATTTAAGAGTGTCTTAGGTGGAGCCAAAATCAAGTGTCACAAATGAAAGTGGTTGGATTTCCAATGTTTAATATGGTAAAAATAAGCGGAAGTTATCTGCCGGTCCGGCACAGTCTGCCATGCTTTTGTCATATACTGTAAAGTGGTGTCGAACTGGAGCCTCACCATTTGCATATGTGAGGCTCCAGTTATACATCGAGTGTCACATTAAATGACAAAAATGAAGAGAGTTAAAGCAGCTGGAGAGGTTTTCTTACAACTTTTGAGCTGACACAGTTTTGGAAAATGTTTCCTTCACGCTGCACTGTACAATATAGGCAGCCAAGAGTTTCCAAAACAAAACAGAATTGACAGATAGGAGAAAATTCCCACTCGTCCTGAAGTTCCCAAAATCCAGCACTGAGCGTAAACAAAGTGTCTAAGTAGCGTGGGAATGCTAACACTAACCCTAGCTGGAGTTTGAGCAAACCAGCACTGAGAGTAAAAAGATGAGTCAAAGTAACGTCTAATCGGATTAGTTTCCTTAGAGCTGGTTCAGAGTTTGCTCAAGAGTTTACCTTTCACAGATGCGCAAAGAAGAATGTTAGGGGTGCACGCTTCAAGGCACCTTACAGCTGTAGAGACTGATTCGAGACGATTCATGGCGTGTGCTCGTTCCCATATACCGTACGCCCCGGGGTGCAGTGCTAGGATGACGTACAATACCGCTTGGGCACGTAACGGCGTTATATGCAAGTGCGGGACGTGAGGGTTTTCGTTTGTTCGTTTTGTTTTGCTCTGCTTTGCTTTGTTTTGCTTTCCATCGCGTTGGTAAGAGCGTAAATAAAAAGGCGATTCCTGCGTCTACCACTAAGGTAAGAGCTATTTCAAGTGCGACGTGGTGCGGCTTTTCAAATGCTTGTGGGCATTTCTCTGTTGTTGATTCTTTTTTTGTGTGTAACAAAGTGGCATTTTCATGTCCGGACGGGGAGACTTTATCATTCCGACATGAAGCCACCCTTAAGTCCTCTGAGGCCTGTCTGTCTGCAAGGCTTGTATTTTGGAAATGTTTTTTTGAAACGGAGAACGACTTTGAAATAGGCTTCCGCCGGCGCCTCGCGATCCAGGTAAGATTGTAGCAAGAACGCAGCGGCAGTGGGGCTTGCTGTAGTCGTGGCCGAGTGGTTAAGGCGATGGACTAGAAATCCATTGGGGTCTCCCCGCGCAGGTTCGAATCCTGCCGACTACGTTATCCGCCTCCAGTCGGTGTGTTTCGGCGCAAGCAAAGAAGCGCGCCTCTTTGCTGTTCCTGGTGGTTTTAAAACGCCCAATCGCTTGTACCCGCTGCCTTGGAAATAAGTTCTTCAGCGTCCGCGAATGGCATTTTGCAGCTGGAAACAGATGTCGACGCGTTTTGCACAGACCACCAAAAAAGCGTCTTTTTTGAAGGCCCAGGCACTGAGCATTGGTGGTTCAGTGGTAGAATTCTCGCCTGCCACGCGGGAGGCTCGGGTTCGATTCCCGGCCAATGCAGTGGCTTTTGCAGCGAGCGGCTCCATCACTTGCATCCCCTTGCAACTCGCAACTCAAAAAACCCACTGAAGCTAAGCAGGTGTGAGCCAGGTCAGTACCCGGATGAGGGTGAGCTACAGGGAAAAACAAAGCTTCCAGCTGGAAGCGGTGTTAATGGTGCCGGCGTTGGGGCGCTCACCCTGAGGTCTGTGCGGGTCCCAATGCCCCAGTATAGTGACGGAGATGCTGTGTTGTAAAAGGGCGCTGTCTTTTGGATGAGATGTAAAACCGAGGTCACAGCGCTCTGTGGTCATTCAAAATGACCACCAAAACCTTTGACAAAAGCTCTTGGTAATTGATGGTCTTCAATAATGCTTCTCCTTTAGGTACATTTTAAATCAGCTGAAAAATGCTGTGAAATGGGGGGGCACTTCAGGCCAGTGTAGGATTTGGGTTACAAGAACCATGAAACTGCACGAGAAAGCCCGTACACTGAATTACACGGCTTTCTATTCAAAGGAGGACAAAAGAAATTCCCTGAGTTCGATTTTTTGCAGCACAGAGAGGAGCACTGTTGTGAGGCCGGTTAGCTCAGTTGGTTCAAGCGTGGTGCTAATAACGCCAAGGTCACGGGCTCGAGCCCCGTACTGGCCAGGTCCTTTTCTCCTCTCTTACCAAAGCTGTTAGGTTCCTTTCCGTGGTGAGAGGGGTTGTCATGCAACGCTGCCACATAGTGCCGACAGACAAGAGTGTTGCGGGAGAAGAGAAAAGTGTTTGAAGATTTAAGAGTGTCTTAGGTGGAGCCAAAATCAAGTGTCACAAATACAAGTGGGAGGATTTCCAATGTTTAATATGGTAAAAATAAGCGGAAGTTATCTGCCGGTCCGGCACAGTCTGCCATGCTTTTGTCATATACTGTAAAGTGGTGTCGAACTGGGTGTCGAACTGGAGCCTCACCATTTGCATATGTGAGGCTCCAGTTATACATCGAGTGTCACATTAAATGACAAAAATGAAGAGAGTTAAAGCAGCTGGAGAGGTTTTCTTACAACTTTTGAGCTGACACAGTTTTGGAAAATGTTTCCTTCACGCTGCACTGTACAACATAGGCAGCCAAGAGTCTCCAAAACAAAACAGAATTGACAGATAGGAGAAAATTCCCACTCATCCTGAAGTTCCCAAAATCCAGCACTGAGCGTAAACAAAGTGTCTAAGTAGCGTGGGAATGCTAACCCTAACCCTAGCTGGAGTTTGAGTAATCCAGCACTGAGCGTAAAAAGATGAGTCAAAGTAACGTCTAATCGGATTAGTTTCCTTAGAGCTGGTTCAGAGTCTGCTCAAGAGT
>NW_027167934.1:1350000-1405000 GCF_040954835.1 Lepisosteus oculatus | reverse complement strand
TCCATCGCGTTGGTAAGAGCGTAAATAAAAAGGCGATTCCTGCGTCTACCACTAATGTAAGAGCTATTTCAAGTGCGACGTGGTGCGGCTTTTCAAATGCTTGTGGGCATTTCTCTGTTGTTGATTCTTTTTTTGTGTGTAACAAAGTGGCATTTTCATGTCCGGACGGGGAGACTTTATCATTCCGACATGAAGCCACCCTTAAGTCCTCTGAGGCGTGTCTGTCTGCAAGGCTTGTATTTTGGAAATGTTTTTTTGAAACGGAGAACGACTTTGAAATAGGCTTCCGCCGGCGCCTCGCGATCCAGGTAAGATTGTATAAAAAACGCAGCCGCGGCGGGGCTTGCTGTAGTCGTGGCCGAGTGGTTAAGGCGATGGACTAGAAATCAATTGGGGTCTCCCCGCGCAGGTTTGAATCCTGCCGACTACGTTGTCCACCTCCTGTCGTTGTGTTCCGGCGCAAGCAAAGAAACGTGCCTCTTTGCTGTTCCTGGTGGTTTTAAAACGCCCAATCGCTTGTACCCGCTGCCTTGGAAATAAATTCTTCAGCGTCTGCGAATGGCATTTTGCAGCTGGAAGCAGATGTCGACGCTTTTTGCACAGAGCACCAAAAAAGCGTCTTTTTTGAAGGCCCAGGCACTGAGCATTGGTGGTTCAGTGGTCGAATTCTTGCCTGCCCCGCTGGAGGCTCGGGTTCGATTCCCGGCCAATGCAGTGGCTTTTGCAGCGAGCGGCTCCATCACTTGCATCCCCTTGCAACTCGCAACTGAAAACCCACTGAAGCTAAGCAGGTGTGAGCCAGGTCAGTACCCGGATGAGGGTGAGCTACAGGGAAAAACAAAGCTTCCAGCTGGAAGCGGTGTTAATGGTGCCGGCGGGGGGGCGCTCACCCTGAGGTCTGTGCGGGTCCTAATGCCCCAGTATAGTGACGGATATGCTGTGTTGTAAAAGGGCGCTGTCTTTTGGATGAGATGTAAAACCGAGGTCACAGCGCTCTGTGGTCATTAAAAATGACCACCAAAACCTTTGACAAAAGCTCTTGGTAATTGATGGTCTTCAATAATGCTTCTCCTTTAGGTACATTTTAAATCAGCTGAAAAATGCTGTGAAATGGGGGGGCACTTCAGGCCAGTGTAGGATTTGGGTTACAAGAACCATGAAACTGCACGAGAAAGCCCGTACACTGAATTACACGGCTTTCTATTCAAAGGAGGGCAAAAGAAATTCCCTGAGTTTGATTTTTTGCAGCACAGAGAGGAGCACTGTCGTGAGGCCGGTTAGCTCAGTTGGTTAGAGCGTGGTGCTAATAACGCCTAATCGTACGGGCCAGGTCCTTTTCTCCTTTCTTACCAAAGCTGTTAGGTTCCTTTCCGTGGTGAGATGGGTTGTCATGCAACACTGCCACATAGTGCCGACAGACAAGAGTGTTGCGGGAGAAGAGAAAAGTGTTTGAAGATTTAAGAGTGTCTTAGGTGGAGCCAAAATCAAGTGTCACAAATGAAAGTGGTTGGATTTCCAATGTTTAATATGGTAAAAATAAGCGGAAGTTATCTGCCGGTCCGGCACAGTCTGCCATGCTTTTGTCATATACTGTAAAGTGGTGTCGAACTGGAGCCTCACCATTTGCATATGTGAGGCTCCAGTTATACATCGAGTGTCACATTAAATGACAAAAATGAAGAGAGTTAAAGCAGCTGGAGAGGTTTTCTTACAACTTTTGAGCTGACACAGTTTTGGAAAATGTTTCCTTCACGCTGCACTGTACAATATAGGCAGCCAAGAGTTTCCAAAACAAAACAGAATTGACAGATAGGAGAAAATTCCCACTCGTCCTGAAGTTCCCAAAATCCAGCACTGAGCGTAAACAAAGTGTCTAAGTAGCGTGGGAATGCTAACACTAACCCTAGCTGGAGTTTGAGCAAACCAGCACTGAGAGTAAAAAGATGAGTCAAAGTAACGTCTAATCGGATTAGTTTCCTTAGAGCTGGTTCAGAGTTTGCTCAAGAGTTTACCTTTCACAGATGCGCAAAGAAGAATGTTAGGGGTGCACGCTTCAAGGCACCTTACAGCTGTAGAGACTGATTCGAGACGATTCATGGCGTGTGCTCGTTCCCATATACCGTACGCCCCGGGGTGCAGTGCTAGGATGACGTACAATACCGCTTGGGCACGTAACGGCGTTATATGCAAGTGCGGGACGTGAGGGTTTTCGTTTGTTCGTTTTGTTTTGCTCTGCTTTGCTTTGTTTTGCTTTCCATCGCGTTGGTAAGAGCGTAAATAAAAAGGCGATTCCTGCGTCTACCACTAAGGTAAGAGCTATTTCAAGTGCGACGTGGTGCGGCTTTTCAAATGCTTGTGGGCATTTCTCTGTTGTTGATTCTTTTTTTGTGTGTAACAAAGTGGCATTTTCATGTCCGGACGGGGAGACTTTATCATTCCGACATGAAGCCACCCTTAAGTCCTCTGAGGCCTGTCTGTCTGCAAGGCTTGTATTTTGGAAATGTTTTTTTGAAACGGAGAACGACTTTGAAATAGGCTTCCGCCGGCGCCTCGCGATCCAGGTAAGATTGTAGCAAGAACGCAGCGGCAGTGGGGCTTGCTGTAGTCGTGGCCGAGTGGTTAAGGCGATGGACTAGAAATCCATTGGGGTCTCCCCGCGCAGGTTCGAATCCTGCCGACTACGTTATCCGCCTCCAGTCGGTGTGTTTCGGCGCAAGCAAAGAAGCGCGCCTCTTTGCTGTTCCTGGTGGTTTTAAAACGCCCAATCGCTTGTACCCGCTGCCTTGGAAATAAGTTCTTCAGCGTCCGCGAATGGCATTTTGCAGCTGGAAACAGATGTCGACGCGTTTTGCACAGACCACCAAAAAAGCGTCTTTTTTGAAGGCCCAGGCACTGAGCATTGGTGGTTCAGTGGTAGAATTCTCGCCTGCCACGCGGGAGGCTCGGGTTCGATTCCCGGCCAATGCAGTGGCTTTTGCAGCGAGCGGCTCCATCACTTGCATCCCCTTGCAACTCGCAACTCAAAAAACCCACTGAAGCTAAGCAGGTGTGAGCCAGGTCAGTACCCGGATGAGGGTGAGCTACAGGGAAAAACAAAGCTTCCAGCTGGAAGCGGTGTTAATGGTGCCGGCGTTGGGGCGCTCACCCTGAGGTCTGTGCGGGTCCCAATGCCCCAGTATAGTGACGGAGATGCTGTGTTGTAAAAGGGCGCTGTCTTTTGGATGAGATGTAAAACCGAGGTCACAGCGCTCTGTGGTCATTCAAAATGACCACCAAAACCTTTGACAAAAGCTCTTGGTAATTGATGGTCTTCAATAATGCTTCTCCTTTAGGTACATTTTAAATCAGCTGAAAAATGCTGTGAAATGGGGGGGCACTTCAGGCCAGTGTAGGATTTGGGTTACAAGAACCATGAAACTGCACGAGAAAGCCCGTACACTGAATTACACGGCTTTCTATTCAAAGGAGGACAAAAGAAATTCCCTGAGTTCGATTTTTTGCAGCACAGAGAGGAGCACTGTTGTGAGGCCGGTTAGCTCAGTTGGTTCAAGCGTGGTGCTAATAACGCCAAGGTCACGGGCTCGAGCCCCGTACTGGCCAGGTCCTTTTCTCCTCTCTTACCAAAGCTGTTAGGTTCCTTTCCGTGGTGAGAGGGGTTGTCATGCAACGCTGCCACATAGTGCCGACAGACAAGAGTGTTGCGGGAGAAGAGAAAAGTGTTTGAAGATTTAAGAGTGTCTTAGGTGGAGCCAAAATCAAGTGTCACAAATACAAGTGGGAGGATTTCCAATGTTTAATATGGTAAAAATAAGCGGAAGTTATCTGCCGGTCCGGCACAGTCTGCCATGCTTTTGTCATATACTGTAAAGTGGTGTCGAACTGGGTGTCGAACTGGAGCCTCACCATTTGCATATGTGAGGCTCCAGTTATACATCGAGTGTCACATTAAATGACAAAAATGAAGAGAGTTAAAGCAGCTGGAGAGGTTTTCTTACAACTTTTGAGCTGACACAGTTTTGGAAAATGTTTCCTTCACGCTGCACTGTACAACATAGGCAGCCAAGAGTCTCCAAAACAAAACAGAATTGACAGATAGGAGAAAATTCCCACTCATCCTGAAGTTCCCAAAATCCAGCACTGAGCGTAAACAAAGTGTCTAAGTAGCGTGGGAATGCTAACCCTAACCCTAGCTGGAGTTTGAGTAATCCAGCACTGAGCGTAAAAAGATGAGTCAAAGTAACGTCTAATCGGATTAGTTTCCTTAGAGCTGGTTCAGAGTCTGCTCAAGAGTTTACCTTTCACACATGCGCAAAGAAGAATGTTGGGGGTGCACGCTTCAAGGCGCCTTACAGCTGTAGGGAGTGATTCGAGACGATTCGTGGCGTGTGCTCGTTCCCATATACCGTACGCCCCGGGGTGCAGTGCTAGGATGATGTACAATACCGCTTGGGCACGTAACGGCGTTATACGCAAGGTTTTCGTTTGTTCGTTTTGTTTTGCTCTGCTTTGCTTTGTTTTGCTTTCCATCGTGTTGGTAAGAGCGTAAATAAAAAGGCGATTCCTGCGTCTACCACTAATGTAAGAGCTATTTCAAGTGCGACGTGGTGCGGCTTTTCAAATGCTTGTGGGCATTTCTCTGTTGTTGATTCTTTTTTTGTGTGTAACAAAGTGGCATTTTCATGTCCGGACGGGGAGACTTTATCATTCCGACATGAAGCCACCCTTAAGTCCTCTGAGGCGTGTCTGTCTGCAAGGCTTGTATTTTGGAAATGTTTTTATGAAACGGAGAACGACTTTGAAATAGGCTTCCGCCGGCGCCTCGCGATCCAGGTAAGATTGTAGCAAGAACGCAGCGGCAGTGGGGCTCGCTGTAGTCGTGGCCGAGTGGTTAAGGCGATGGACTAGAAATCCATTGGGGTCTCCCCGCGCAGGTTCGAATCCTGCCGACTACGTTATCCGCCTCCAGTCGGTGTATTTCGGCGCAAGCAAAGAAGCGTGCCTCTTTGCTGTTCCTGGTGGTTTTAAAACGCCCAATCGCTTGTACCCGCTGCCTTGGAAATAAGTTCTTCAGTGTCCGCGAATGGCATTTTGCAGCTGGAAGCAGATGTCGACGCGTTTTGCACAGACCACCAAAAAAGCGTCTTTTTTGAAGGCCCAGGCACTGAGCATTGGTGGTTCAGTGGTAGAATTCTCGCCTGCCACGCGGGAGGCTTGGGTTCGATTCCCGGCCAATGCAGTGGCTTTTGCAGCGAGCGGCTCCATCACTTGCATCCCCTTGCAACTCGCAACTCAAAAAACCCACTGAAGCTAAGCAGGTGTGAGCCAGGTCAGTACCCGGATGAGGGTGAGCTACAGGGAAAAACAAAGCTTCCAGTTGGAAGCGGTGTTAATGGTGCCGGCGGTGGGGCGCTCACCCTGAGGTCTGTGCGGGTCCCAATGCCCCAGTATAGTGACGGAGATGCTGTGTTGTAAAAGGGCGCTGTCTTTTGGATGAGATGTAAAACCGAGGTCACAGCGCTCTGTGGTCATTCAAAATGACCACCAAAACCTTTGACAAAAGCTCTTGGTAATTGATGGTCTTCAATAATGCTTCTCCTTTAGGTACATTTTAAATCAGCTGAAAAATGCTGTGAAATGGGGGGGCACTTCAGGCCAGTGTAGGATTTGGGTTACAAGAACCATAAAAACTGCACGAGAAAGCCCAAACACTGAATTACACGGCTTTCTATTCAAAGGAGGACAAAAGAAATTCCCTGAGTTCGATTTTTTGCAGCACAGAGAGGAGCACTGTTGTGAGGCCGGTTAGCTCAGTTGGTTCGAGCGTGGTGCTAATAATGCCAAGGTCCCGGGTTCGAGCCCCATACTGGCCAGGTCCTTTTCTCCTCTCTTACCAAAGCTGTTAGGTTCCTTTCCGTGGTGAGAGGGGTTGTCATGCAACGCTGCCACGTAGTGCCGACAGACAAGAGTGTTGCGGGAGAAGAGAAAAGTGTTTGAAGATTTAAGAGTGTCTTAGGTGGAGCCAAAATCAAGTGTCACAAATACAAGTGGGAGGATTTCCAATGTTTAATATGGTAAAAATAAGCGGAAGTTATCTGCCGGTCCGGCACAGTCTGCCATGCTTTTGTCATATACTGTAAAGTGGTGTCGAACTGGGTGTCGAACTGGAGCCTCACCATTTGCATATGTGAGGCTCCAGTTATACATCGAGTGTCACATTAAATGACAAAAATGAAGAGAGTTAAAGCAGCTGGAGAGGTTTTCTTACAACTTTTGAGCTGACACAGTTTTGGAAAATGTTTCCTTCACGCTGCACTGTACAACATAAGCAGCCAAGAGTCTCCAAAACAAAACAGAATTGACAGATAGGAGAAAATTCCCACTCATCCTGAAGTTCCCAAAATCCAGCACTGAGCGTAAACAAAGTGTCTAAGTAGCGTGGGAATGCTAACCCTAACCCTAGCTGGAGTTTGAGCAATCCAGCACTGAGCGTAAAAAGATGAGTCAAAGTAACGTCTAATCGGATTAGTTTCCTTAGAGCTGGTTCAGAGTCTGCTCAAGAGTTTACCTTTCACACATGCGCAAAGAAGAATGTTGGGGGTGCACGCTTCAAGGCGCCTTACAGCTGTAGGGAGTGATTCGAGACGATTCGTGGCGTGTGCTCGTTCCCATATACCGTACGCCCCGGGGTGCAGTGCTAGGATGATGTACAATTCCGCTTGGGCACGTAACGGCGTTATACGCAAGGTTTTCGTTTGTTCGTTTTGTTTTGCTCTGCTTTGCTTTGTTTTGCTTTCCATCGCGTTGGTAAGAGCGTAAATAAAAAGGCGATTCCTGCGTCTACCACTAATGTAAGAGCTATTTCAAGTGCGACGTGGTGCGGCTTTTCAAATGCTTGTGGGCATTTCTCTGTTGTTGATTCTTTTTTTGTGTGTAACAAAGTGGCATTTTCATGTCCGGACGGGGAGACTTTATCATTCCGACATGAAGCCACCCTTAAGTCCTCTGAGGCGTGTCTGTCTGCAAGGCTTGTATTTTGGAAATGTTTTTTTGAAACGGAGAACGACTTTGAAATAGGCTTCCGCCGGCGCCTCGCGATCCAGGTAAGATTGTAGCAAGAACGCAGCGGCAGTGGGGCTTGCTGTAGTCGTGGCCGAGTGGTTAAGGCGATGGACTAGAAATCCATTGGGGTCTCCCCGCGCAGGTTCGAATCCTGCCGACTACGTTATCCGCCTCCAGTCGGTGTGTTTCGGCGCAAGCAAAGAAGCGCGCCTCTTTGCTGTTCCTGGTGGTTTTAAAACGCCCAATCGCTTGTACCCGCTTCCTTGGAAATAAGTTCTTCAGCGTCCGCGAATGGCATTTTGCAGCTGGAAGCAGATGTCGACGCGTTTTGCACAGAGCACCAAAAAAGCGTCTTTTTTGAAGACCCAGGCACTGAGCATTGGTGGTTCAGTGGTAGAATTCTCGCCTGCCACGCGGGAGGCTCGGGTTCGATTCCCGGCCAATGCAGTGGCTTTTGCAGCGAGCGGCTCCATCACTTGCATCCCCTTGCAACTCGCAACTCAAAAAACCCACTGAAGCTAAGCAGGTGTGAGCCAGGTCAGTACCCGGATGAGGGTGAGCTACAGGGAAAAACAAAGCTTCCAGCTGGAAGCGGTGTTAATGGTGCCGGCGGTGGGGCGCTCACCCTGAGGTCTGTGCGGGTCCCAATGCCCCAGTATAGTGACGGAGATGCTGTGTTGTAAAAGGGCGCTGTCTTTTGGATGAGATGTAAAACCGAGGTCACAGCGCTCTGTGGTCATTCAAAATGACCACCAAAACCTTTGACAAAAGCTCTTGGTAATTGATGGTCTTCAATAATGCTTCTCCTTTAGGTACATTTTAAATCAGCTGAAAAATGCTGTGAAATGGGGGGGCACTTCAGGCCAGTGTAGGATTTGGGTTACAAGAACCATGAAACTGCACGAGAAAGCCCGTACACTGAATTACACGGCTTTCTATTCAAAGGAGGACAAAAGAAATTCCCTGAGTTCGATTTTTTGCAGCACAGAGAGGAGCACTGTTGTGAGGCCGGTTAGCTCAGTTGGTTCAAGCGTGGTGCTAATAACGCCAAGGTCACGGGCTCGAGCCCCGTACTGGCCAGGTCCTTTTCTCCTCTCTTACCAAAGCTGTTAGGTTCCTTTCCGTGGTGAGAGGGGTTGTCATGCAACGCTGCCACATAGTGCCGACAGACAAGAGTGTTGCGGGAGAAGAGAAAAGTGTTTGAAGATTTAAGAGTGTCTTAGGTGGAGCCAAAATCAAGTGTCACAAATACAAGTGGGAGGATTTCCAATGTTTAATATGGTAAAAATAAGCGGAAGTTATCTGCCGGTCCGGCACAGTCTGCCATGCTTTTGTCATATACTGTAAAGTGGTGTCGAACTGGGTGTCGAACTGGAGCCTCACCATTTGCATATGTGAGGCTCCAGTTATACATCGAGTGTCACATTAAATGACAAAAATGAAGAGAGTTAAAGCAGCTGGAGAGGTTTTCTTACAACTTTTGAGCTGACACAGTTTTGGAAAATGTTTCCTTCACGCTGCACTGTACAACATAGGCAGCCAAGAGTCTCCAAAACAAAACAGAATTGACAGATAGGAGAAAATTCCCACTCATCCTGAAGTTCCCAAAATCCAGCACTGAGCGTAAACAAAGTGTCTAAGTAGCGTGGGAATGCTAACCCTAACCCTAGCTGGAGTTTGAGTAATCCAGCACTGAGCGTAAAAAGATGAGTCAAAGTAACGTCTAATCGGATTAGTTTCCTTAGAGCTGGTTCAGAGTCTGCTCAAGAGTTTACCTTTCACACATGCGCAAAGAAGAATGTTGGGGGTGCACGCTTCAAGGCGCCTTACAGCTGTAGGGAGTGATTCGAGACGATTCGTGGCGTGTGCTCGTTCCCATATACCGTACGCCCCGGGGTGCAGTGCTAGGATGATGTACAATACCGCTTGGGCACGTAACGGCGTTATACGCAAGGTTTTCGTTTGTTCGTTTTGTTTTGCTCTGCTTTGCTTTGTTTTGCTTTCCATCGTGTTGGTAAGAGCATAAATAAAAAGGCGATTCCTGTGTCTACCACTAATGTAAGAGCTATTTCAAGTGCGACGTGGTGTGGCTTTTCAAATGCTTGTGGGCATTTCTCTGTTGTTGATTCTTTTTTTGTGTGTAACAAAGTGGCATTTTCATGTCCGGACGGGGAGACTTTATCATTCCGACATGAAGCCACCCTTAAGTCCTCTGAGGCGTGTCTGTCTGCAAGGCTTGTATTTTGGAAATGTTTTTATGAAACGGAGAACGACTTTGAAATAGGCTTCCGCCGGCGCCTCGCGATCCAGGTAAGATTGTAGCAAGAACGCAGCGGCAGTGGGGTTCGCTGTAGTCGTGGCCGAGTGGTTAAGGCGATGGACTAGAAATCCATTGGGGTCTCCCCGCGCAGGTTCGAATCCTGCCGACTACGTTATCCGCCTCCAGTCGGTGTGTTTCGGCGCAAGCAAAGAAGCGTGCCTCTTTGCTGTTCCTGGTGGTTTTAAAACGCCCAATCGCTTGTACCCGCTGCCTTGGAAATAAGTTCTTCAGTGTCCGCGAATGGCATTTTGCAGCTGGAAGCAGATGTCGACGCGTTTTGCACAGACCACCAAAAAAGCGTCTTTTTTGAAGGCCCAGGCACTGAGCATTGGTGGTTCAGTGGTAGAATTCTCGCCTGCCACGCGGGAGGCTTGGGTTCGATTCCCGGCCAATGCAGTGGCTTTTGCAGCGAGCGGCTCCATCACTTGCATCCCCTTGCAACTCGCAACTCAAAAAACCCACTGAAGCTAAGCAGGTGTGAGCCAGGTCAGTACCCGGATGAGGGTGAGCTACAGGGAAAAACAAAGCTTCCAGTTGGAAGCGGTGTTAATGGTGCCGGCGGTGGGGCGCTCACCCTGAGGTCTGTGCGGGTCCCAATGCCCCAGTATAGTGACGGAGATGCTGTGTTGTAAAAGGGCGCTGTCTTTTGGATGAGATGTAAAACCGAGGTCACAGCGCTCTGTGGTCATTCAAAATGACCACCAAAACCTTTGACAAAAGCTCTTGGTAATTGATGGTCTTCAATAATGCTTCTCCTTTAGGTACATTTTAAATCAGCTGAAAAATGCTGTGAAATGGGGGGGCACTTCAGGCCAGTGTAGGATTTGGGTTACAAGAACCATAAAAACTGCACGAGAAAGCCCAAACACTGAATTACACGGCTTTCTATTCAAAGGAGGACAAAAGAAATTCCCTGAGTTCGATTTTTTGCAGCACAGAGAGGAGCACTGTTGTGAGGCCGGTTAGCTCAGTTGGTTCGAGCGTGGTGCTAATAATGCCAAGGTCCCGGGTTCGAGCCCCATACTGGCCAGGTCCTTTTCTCCTCTCTTACCAAAGCTGTTAGGTTCCTTTCCGTGGTGAGAGGGGTTGTCATGCAACGCTGCCACGTAGTGCCGACAGACAAGAGTGTTGCGGGAGAAGAGAAAAGTGTTTGAAGATTTAAGAGTGTCTTAGGTGGAGCCAAAATCAAGTGTCACAAATACAAGTGGGAGGATTTCCAATGTTTAATATGGTAAAAATAAGCGGAAGTTATCTGCCGGTCCGGCACAGTCTGCCATGCTTTTGTCATATACTGTAAAGTGGTGTCGAACTGGGTGTCGAACTGGAGCCTCACCATTTGCATATGTGAGGCTCCAGTTATACATCGAGTGTCACATTAAATGACAAAAATGAAGAGAGTTAAAGCAGCTGGAGAGGTTTTCTTACAACTTTTGAGCTGACACAGTTTTGGAAAATGTTTCCTTCACGCTGCACTGTACAACATAGGCAGCCAAGAGTCTCCAAAACAAAACAGAATTGACAGATAGGAGAAAATTCCCACTCATCCTGAAGTTCCCAAAATCCAGCACTGAGCGTAAACAAAGTGTCTAAGTAGCGTGGGAATGCTAACCCTAACCCTAGCTGGAGTTTGAGTAATCCAGCACTGAGCGTAAAAAGATGAGTCAAAGTAACGTCTAATCGGATTAGTTTCCTTAGAGCTGGTTCAGAGTCTGCTCAAGAGTTTACCTTTCACACATGCGCAAAGAAGAATGTTGGGGGTGCACGCTTCAAGGCGCCTTACAGCTGTAGGGAGTGATTCGAGACGATTCGTGGCGTGTGCTCGTTCCCATATACCGTACGCCCCGGGGTGCAGTGCTAGGATGATGTACAATACCGCTTGGGCACGTAACGGCGTTATACGCAAGGTTTTCGTTTGTTCGTTTTGTTTTGCTCTGCTTTGCTTTGTTTTGCTTTCCATCGCGTTGGTAAGAGCGTAAATAAAAAGGCGATTCCTGCGTCTACCACTAATGTAAGAGCTATTTCAAGTGCGACGTGGTGCGGCTTTTCAAATGCTTGTGGGCATTTCTCTGTTGTTGATTCTTTTTTTGTGTGTAACAAAGTGGCATTTTCATGTCCGGACGGGGAGACTTTATCATTCCGACATGAAGCCACCCTTAAGTCCTCTGAGGCGTGTCTGTCTGCAAGGCTTGTATTTTGGAAATGTTTTTTTGAAACGGAGAACGACTTTGAAATAGGCTTCCGCCGGCGCCTCGCGATCCAGGTAAGATTGTATAAAAAACGCAGCCGCGGCGGGGCTTGCTGTAGTCGTGGCCGAGTGGTTAAGGCGATGGACTAGAAATCAATTGGGGTCTCCCCGCGCAGGTTTGAATCCTGCCGACTACGTTGTCCACCTCCTGTCGTTGTGTTCCGGCGCAAGCAAAGAAACGTGCCTCTTTGCTGTTCCTGGTGGTTTTAAAACGCCCAATCGCTTGTACCCGCTGCCTTGGAAATAAATTCTTCAGCGTCTGCGAATGGCATTTTGCAGCTGGAAGCAGATGTCGACGCTTTTTGCACAGAGCACCAAAAAAGCGTCTTTTTTGAAGGCCCAGGCACTGAGCATTGGTGGTTCAGTGGTCGAATTCTTGCCTGCCCCGCTGGAGGCTCGGGTTCGATTCCCGGCCAATGCAGTGGCTTTTGCAGCGAGCGGCTCCATCACTTGCATCCCCTTGCAACTCGCAACTGAAAACCCACTGAAGCTAAGCAGGTGTGAGCCAGGTCAGTACCCGGATGAGGGTGAGCTACAGGGAAAAACAAAGCTTCCAGCTGGAAGCGGTGTTAATGGTGCCGGCGGGGGGGCGCTCACCCTGAGGTCTGTGCGGGTCCTAATACCCCAGTATAGTGACGGATATGCTGTGTTGTAAAAGGGCGCTGTCTTTTGGATGAGATGTAAAACCGAGGTCACAGCGCTCTGTGGTCATTAAAAATGACCACCAAAACCTTTGACAAAAGCTCTTGGTAATTGATGGTCTTCAATAATGCTTCTCCTTTAGGTACATTTTAAATCAGCTGAAAAATGCTGTGAAATG
Organism: Lepisosteus oculatus; assembly: GCF_040954835.1. Taxonomy (NCBI): domain Eukaryota; kingdom Metazoa; phylum Chordata; class Actinopteri; order Semionotiformes; family Lepisosteidae; genus Lepisosteus; species Lepisosteus oculatus. Next base: position 1,392,556 of record NW_027167934.1, on the reverse strand, counting down.
GGGGGGCACTTCAGGCCAGTGTAGGATTTGGGTTACAAGAACCATGAAACTGCACGAGAAAGCCCGTACACTGAATTACACGGCTTTCTATTCAAAGGAGGGCAAAAGAAATTCCCTGAGTTTGATTTTTTGCAGCACAGAGAGGAGCACTGTCGTGAGGCCGGTTAGCTCAGTTGGTTAGAGCGTGGTGCTAATAACGCCTAATCGTACGGGCCAGGTCCTTTTCTCCTTTCTTACCAAAGCTGTTAGGTTCCTTTCCGTGGTGAGATGGGTTGTCATGCAACACTGCCACATAGTGCCGACAGACAAGAGTGTTGCGGGAGAAGAGAAAAGTGTTTGAAGATTTAAGAGTGTCTTAGGTGGAGCCAAAATCAAGTGTCACAAATGAAAGTGGTTGGATTTCCAATGTTTAATATGGTAAAAATAAGCGGAAGTTATCTGCCGGTCCGGCACAGTCTGCCATGCTTTTGTCATATACTGTAAAGTGGTGTCGAACTGGAGCCTCACCATTTGCATATGTGAGGCTCCAGTTATACATCGAGTGTCACATTAAATGACAAAAATGAAGAGAGTTAAAGCAGCTGGAGAGGTTTTCTTACAACTTTTGAGCTGACACAGTTTTGGAAAATGTTTCCTTCACGCTGCACTGTACAATATAGGCAGCCAAGAGTTTCCAAAACAAAACAGAATTGACAGATAGGAGAAAATTCCCACTCGTCCTGAAGTTCCCAAAATCCAGCACTGAGCGTAAACAAAGTGTCTAAGTAGCGTGGGAATGCTAACACTAACCCTAGCTGGAGTTTGAGCAAACCAGCACTGAGAGTAAAAAGATGAGTCAAAGTAACGTCTAATCGGATTAGTTTCCTTAGAGCTGGTTCAGAGTTTGCTCAAGAGTTTACCTTTCACAGATGCGCAAAGAAGAATGTTAGGGGTGCACGCTTCAAGGCACCTTACAGCTGTAGAGACTGATTCGAGACGATTCATGGCGTGTGCTCGTTCCCATATACCGTACGCCCCGGGGTGCAGTGCAAGGATGACGTACAATACCGCTTGGGCACGTAACGGCGTTATATGCAAGTGCGGGACGTGAGGGTTTTCGTTTGTTCGTTTTGTTTTGCTCTGCTTTGCTTTGTTTTGCTTTCCATCGCGTTGGTAAGAGCGTAAATAAAAAGGCGATTCCTGCGTCTACCACTAAGGTAAGAGCTATTTCAAGTGCGACGTGGTGCGGCTTTTCAAATGCTTGTGGGCATTTCTCTGTTGTTGATTCTTTTTTTGTGTGTAACAAAGTGGCATTTTCATGTCCGGACGGGGAGACTTTATCATTCCGACATGAAGCCACCCTTAAGTCCTCTGAGGCCTGTCTGTCTGCAAGGCTTGTATTTTGGAAATGTTTTTTTGAAACGGAGAACGACTTTGAAATAGGCTTCCGCCGGCGCCTCGCGATCCAGGTAAGATTGTAGCAAGAACGCAGCGGCAGTGGGGCTTGCTGTAGTCGTGGCCGAGTGGTTAAGGCGATGGACTAGAAATCCATTGGGGTCTCCCCGCGCAGGTTCGAATCCTGCCGACTACGTTATCCGCCTCCAGTCGGTGTGTTTCGGCGCAAGCAAAGAAGCGCGCCTCTTTGCTGTTCCTGGTGGTTTTAAAACGCCCAATCGCTTGTACCCGCTGCCTTGGAAATAAGTTCTTCAGCGTCCGCGAATGGCATTTTGCAGCTGGAAACAGATGTCGACGCGTTTTGCACAGAGCACCAAAAAAGCGTCTTTTTTGAAGACCCAGGCACTGAGCATTGGTGGTTCAGTGGTAGAATTCTCGTCTGCCACGCGGGAGGCTCGGGTTCGATTCCCGGCCAATGCAGTGGCTTTTGCAGCGAGCGGCTCCATCACTTGCATCCCCTTGCAACTCGCAACTCAAAAAACCCACTGAAGCGAAGCAGGTGTGAGCCAGGTCAGTACCCGGATGAGGGTGAGCTACAGGGAAAAACAAAGCTTCCAGCTGGAAGCGGTGTTAATTGTGCCGGCGGTGGGGCGCTCACCCTGAGGTCTGTGCGGGTCCCAATGCCCCAGTATAGTGACGGAGATGCTGTGTTGTAAAAGGGCGCTGTCTTTTGGATGAGATGTAAATCCGAGGTCACAGCGCTCTGTGGTCATTCAAAATGACCACCAAAACCTTTGACAAAAGCTCTTGGTAATTGATGGTCTTCAATAATGCTTCTCCTTTAGGTACATTTTAAATCAGCTGAAAAATGCTGTGAAATGGGGGGGCACTTCAGGCCAGTGTAGGATTTGGGTTACAAGAACCATGAAACTGCACGAGAAAGCCCGTACACTGAATTACACGGCTTTCTATTCAAAGGAGGACAAAAGAAATTCCCTGAGTTTGATTTTTTGCAGCACAGAGAGGAGCACTGTTGTGAGGCCGGTTAGCTCAGTTGGTTCGAGCGTGGTGCTAATAACGCCAAGGTCACGGGTTCGAGCCCCGTACTGCCCAGGTCCTTTTCTCCTCTCTTACCAAAGCTGTTAGGTTCCTTTCCGTGGTGAGAGGGGTTGTCATGCAACGCTGCCACATAGTGCCGACAGACAAGAGTGTTGCGGGAGAAGAGAAAAGTGTTTGAAGATTTAAGAGTGTCTTAGGTGGAGCCAAAATCAAGTGTCACAAATACAAGTGGGAGGATTTCCAATGTTTAATATGGTAAAAATAAGCGGAAGTTATCTGCCGGTCCGGCACAGTCTGCCATGCTTTTGTCATATACTGTAAAGTGGTGTCGAACTGGGTGTCGAACTGGAGCCTCACCATTTGCATATGTGAGGCTCCAGTTATACATCGAGTGTCACATTAAATGACAAAAATGAAGAGAGTTAAAGCAGCTGGAGAGGTTTTCTTACAACTTTTGAGCTGACACAGTTTTGGAAAATGTTTCCTTCACGCTGCACTGTACAACATAGGCAGCCAAGAGTCTCCAAAACAAAACAGAATTGACAGATAGGAGAAAATTCCCACTCATCCTGAAGTTCCCAAAATCCAGCACTGAGCGTAAACAAAGTGCCTAAGTAGCGTGGGAATGCTAACCCTAACCCTAGCTGGAGTTTGAGCAATCCAGCACTGAGCGTAGAAAGATGAGTCAAAGTAACGTCTAATCGGATTAGTTTCCTTAGAGCTGGTTCAGAGTCTGCTCAAGAGTTTACCTTTCACACATGCGCAAAGAAGAATGTTGGGGGTGCACGCTTCAAGGCGCCTTACAGCTGTAGGGAGTGATTCGAGACGATTCGTGGCGTGTGCTCGTTCCCATATACCGTACGCCCCGGGGTGCAGTGCTAGGATGATGTACAATACCGCTTGGGCACGTAACGGCGTTATACGCAAGGTTTTCGTTTGTTCGTTTTGTTTTGCTCTGCTTTGCTTTGTTTTGCTTTCCATCGCGTTGGTAAGAGCGTAAATAAAAAGGCGATTCCTGCGTCTACCACTAATGTAAGAGCTATTTCAAGTGCGACGTGGTGCGGCTTTTCAAATGCTTGTGGGCATTTCTCTGTTGTTGATTCTTTTTTTGTGTGTAACAAAGTGGCATTTTCATGTCCGGACGGGGAGACTTTATCATTCCGACATGAAGCCACCCTTAAGTCCTCTGAGGCGTGTCTGTCTGCAAGGCTTGTATTTTGGAAATGTTTTTTTGAAACGGAGAACGACTTTGAAATAGGCTTCCGCCGGCGCCTCGCGATCCAGGTAAGATTGTATAAAAAACGCAGCCGCGGCGGGGCTTGCTGTAGTCGTGGCCGAGTGGTTAAGGCGATGGACTAGAAATCAATTGGGGTCTCCCCGCGCAGGTTTGAATCCTGCCGACTACGTTGTCCACCTCCTGTCGTTGTGTTCCGGCGCAAGCAAAGAAACGTGCCTCTTTGCTGTTCCTGGTGGTTTTAAAACGCCCAATCGCTTGTACCCGCTGCCTTGGAAATAAATTCTTCAGCGTCTGCGAATGGCATTTTGCAGCTGGAAGCAGATGTCGACGCTTTTTGCACAGAGCACCAAAAAAGCGTCTTTTTTGAAGGCCCAGGCACTGAGCATTGGTGGTTCAGTGGTCGAATTCTTGCCTGCCCCGCTGGAGGCTCGGGTTCGATTCCCGGCCAATGCAGTGGCTTTTGCAGCGAGCGGCTCCATCACTTGCATCCCCTTGCAACTCGCAACTGAAAACCCACTGAAGCTAAGCAGGTGTGAGCCAGGTCAGTACCCGGATGAGGGTGAGCTACAGGGAAAAACAAAGCTTCCAGCTGGAAGCGGTGTTAATGGTGCCGGCGGGGGGGCGCTCACCCTGAGGTCTGTGCGGGTCCTAATGCCCCAGTATAGTGACGGATATGCTGTGTTGTAAAAGGGCGCTGTCTTTTGGATGAGATGTAAAACCGAGGTCACAGCGCTCTGTGGTCATTAAAAATGACCACCAAAACCTTTGACAAAAGCTCTTGGTAATTGATGGTCTTCAATAATGCTTCTCCTTTAGGTACATTTTAAATCAGCTGAAAAATGCTGTGAAATGGGGGGGCACTTCAGGCCAGTGTAGGATTTGGGTTACAAGAACCATGAAACTGCACGAGAAAGCCCGTACACTGAATTACACGGCTTTCTATTCAAAGGAGGGCAAAAGAAATTCCCTGAGTTTGATTTTTTGCAGCACAGAGAGGAGCACTGTCGTGAGGCCGGTTAGCTCAGTTGGTTAGAGCGTGGTGCTAATAACGCCTAATCGTACGGGCCAGGTCCTTTTCTCCTTTCTTACCAAAGCTGTTAGGTTCCTTTCCGTGGTGAGATGGGTTGTCATGCAACACTGCCACATAGTGCCGACAGACAAGAGTGTTGCGGGAGAAGAGAAAAGTGTTTGAAGATTTAAGAGTGTCTTAGGTGGAGCCAAAATCAAGTGTCACAAATGAAAGTGGTTGGATTTCCAATGTTTAATATGGTAAAAATAAGCGGAAGTTATCTGCCGGTCCGGCACAGTCTGCCATGCTTTTGTCATATACTGTAAAGTGGTGTCGAACTGGAGCCTCACCATTTGCATATGTGAGGCTCCAGTTATACATCGAGTGTCACATTAAATGACAAAAATGAAGAGAGTTAAAGCAGCTGGAGAGGTTTTCTTACAACTTTTGAGCTGACACAGTTTTGGAAAATGTTTCCTTCACGCTGCACTGTACAATATAGGCAGCCAAGAGTTTCCAAAACAAAACAGAATTGACAGATAGGAGAAAATTCCCACTCGTCCTGAAGTTCCCAAAATCCAGCACTGAGCGTAAACAAAGTGTCTAAGTAGCGTGGGAATGCTAACACTAACCCTAGCTGGAGTTTGAGCAAACCAGCACTGAGAGTAAAAAGATGAGTCAAAGTAACGTCTAATCGGATTAGTTTCCTTAGAGCTGGTTCAGAGTTTGCTCAAGAGTTTACCTTTCACAGATGCGCAAAGAAGAATGTTGGGGGTGCACGCTTCAAGGCACCTTACAGCTGTAGAGACTGATTCGAGACGATTCATGGCGTGTGCTCGTTCCCATATACCGTACGCCCCGGGGTGCAGTGCTAGGATGACGTACAATACCGCTTGGGCACGTAACGGCGTTATATGCAAGTGCGGGACGTGAGGGTTTTCGTTTGTTCGTTTTGTTTTGCTCTGCTTTGCTTTGTTTTGCTTTCCATCGCGTTGGTAAGAGCGTAAATAAAAAGGCGATTCCTGCGTCTACCACTAAGGTAAGAGCTATTTCAAGTGCGGCGTGGTGCGGCTTTTCAAATGCTCAACAGGATGACTTCGCATGCACGCGTGCTTTCATGCAGTCGTGTGTGCAACCATGTCTGCTTATGTGCAAACGGGCGTGGTTTCATGTATGCAAAAAACTTTCCTGGGCTCTTCTGAAGCACATAAAATTATTTGGAGATATACATTTGTCTTGTTTTCCTCTTAGGCTCTAGAATTGATAACTTTTTTTTCATTTTTGGCATTTTTCATAATTTTCTAGAAAGTGGTTGCAAGCCCGATATCATGCAAAGAAACTTCAGGATTCGGGGATCAGTCAATGGATTTTCTTCAAAGTTGGATTTTTGCACTCTGTTGACCAAGAGATGTTGTTCTATAATGTTTTTTTTTCAAATTTAAAAATATCATTTTTTCATGGAGCTTTGAAGGGGATGGATTCACCCTCCTTTAGCCAGGACAGAGCTCCAGGAGCCTGCGTAGGATTCTAGCTTTCTCCCCTTGCAGGCACCTGGCACAGAAGACAATATTTTTTTCCTTAAAATCTTTTTTTTTGTGTTCCTTGTTGTTCCAAACTTAATTTTAATCACTTTTAATTAGAGATTTTATTAAAAATAGTGCAATAAATGACTAATTTCACAAAAATTAATGTAATATAAAACGGATGTTTTCAACTTTATTGTAGTGTTTTAGAAACTAATATGTCTTCAAAAATGGTTGTTTTTCACTCCTATGAATGAAAACTGTTGTTATATGATGTTTTTTTTTTCAAATTTTAAATGATCATTTTTTCATGGAGCTTTGAAGGGGATGGATTCACCCTCCTTTAGCCAGGACAGAGCTCCAGGAGCCTGGGTAGGATTCTAGCTTTCTCCCCTTGCAGGCACCTGGCACAGAAGACATCATTTTTTTCCTTAAAATCTTTTTTTTTGTGTTCCTTGTTGCTCCAAACTTAATTCTATTCACTTTTAATTAGAGATTATATTAAAAATAGTGCAATAAATGACTAATTTCACTAAAAATACTAAAAGTAATATAAAACGGATGTTTTTAACTTTATTGTAGTGTTTTAGAAACTAATATGTCTTCAAAAATGGTTATTTTTCACTCCTAGGAATGAAAGCTGTTGTTATATGATGTTTATTTTCAAATTTTGAAAAAGCAAAGGATTCTAGCTTTCTCCCCTTGCAGGCATCGGACACAGAGAACTTCATGGTTTTCCTAAAAATCATTTTTTATGTTCCCTGGTGTTCCAAACTTAGTTTTAATCAATTTTAATTTGTTATGTTACAAACAGGGTAATAAAGTCTTAATTGGACTATAACTAATGTCATATTGTCTGCTACAAAACTGATATTTTCAGCTCTATTGTAGAGATTCTAGAATCAACTAATAAAGAATTGAAATAAAAAAGGGCATAAGAAGACATTACCAACAACGACCACATGATGGAGATATTGTCTAGACATTACCAACAACGACCACAAGATGGAGATATTGTCTAGACATTACCAACAACGACCACAAGATGGAGATATTTTCCAAAGAGGCAAGAGGGGCAAAGCTGCGATAAGGTAAAATCATTTTTTGAAAGAGATTGTTGTCAGAATGCACATCCGTATCCCAAACAGAATCTCTAGTAAAATATGATCATTTGTGAAACAGGCAAATGAGTGTCAGCTACAATATGATTGCTACATATCTGCATTTGTTGGTATTTAAGGAGTAAGAGTGCAGGTTTAAACCTGCGATCCAGTGTGTTGAAGAATTTCACAACACTACCTCTAGCACATATGGAAATAAATCCTCATAATGATTATTGCCCTGGGCATGTACCAAAAAAGCAGTGAGCATATATATATATATCACTGGGTTGAAGCTAGAAACACAGAATAACTGCAAACACATCCTAAATACAGTGTTCCAGCACCTTTGACCTCATCCAGAACGTATCATTTCTTGAAAGGGATTGCTGTCCGAATGCACATCTGAATCCCAAACAGAATCTCTAGTAAAATACGATCATTTGTGAAACAGGCAAATTGTCTCAGGGGCCCATTTCTCAATGTCAGACACATGTATGCAATGCTTTCACTGTGCATTGAGCAATAGGGATCAAAAACACCGCAGGTAAGGTTAGAAGTCATGTTCTATGATCATTTCTTTCAGCATTAGGGACTAAATATACTAAACGTATGATGCTAAAATGTTATTTTTACATATATTAATGTAATAAATGATTGCTTATGCTTTATAAACAAATCTAATTATAATAAAAGCTTAAGTTTTGTATTTATCTTGTACCATAGAACATGATTTTCTTTGTATTTCAAGCCCACAAAGTGTCCAAATGATGCACCTTTGACCTCATCCAGAACGTATCATTTCTTGAAAGGGATTGCTGTCCGAATGCACATCTGAATCCCAAACAGAATCTCTAGTAAAATACGATCATTTGTGAAACAGGCAAATGACTGTCTCAGGGGCCCATTTCTCATTGTCAGACACATGTATGCAATGCTTTCACTGTGCATTGAGCAATAGGGATCAAAAACAGAAGGGAAACAGACATGGAAACCAACGAGGATGGGATTTGAACCCATGCGTGCAAAGCACAATGGATTAGCAATCCATCGCCTTAACCACTCGGCCACCTCGTTAACAAAACTGGGCTGTCCCAACTGGGTTGGCGCGCTCCAGATGATCTTTTTCTTTTTTTTCCCTCGTACTCGAGGGTCATTTTCCTGTTCCACATGCGATTTCAACATTTTCCTTGGGAGATGTCAAGCCAGCAAGCCACTGCTGTGGTTCAGTGGCCAGCGTGGAGTTCAGTGGCCCTGTTGTACACAGAAAGCACATTGAGCTCCTTGGACATGAAAAGTTCCAGATAAAAGCCATTTGTCATCCTTTCTCTTGGTGTCGATGTTGCTATTGTATGTAAAGGTGGCAACTTGCTCAGCGAGCAGACGGAGCACACACCGAATGCAGATGTGTCTGAGTGGTGTGTCCAAGTGGCTGCAAAAGGACAGCACTCCCGGGGCGCTGTGGCTTAGTTGGTTAAAGCGCCTGTCTAGTAAACAGGAGGCCCTGGGTCTGAATCCCAGTGGATAACCGCCTACGGCTAGACTTAATTAAATGCAAGTATTCATTTCCTGTCTTTAACACGACTTGTTTTTCTTAAAATGGATGCAACTTGCAAAACATGAAATACAAACCTTGCTAATCAGCGCTAGCAGCTGGCAAAAAAAAAGAAGTCAGCAATGTTTTTTTTCTTTAACCTTAACCCTGCTAATGGAGAAGAGTTAAACGACCGAGTCTATGCAGCTTAAACGGTGCGCACGTCGGGTTCTTAGCTGAAAGGGTGGTAAATCACGCTCACCCCAGTCCTTAATCTTTTAAAGAGGATACAAAATTGAACCTAGTCGCCACATCACATACATCCTGTTCAATGATAAAAAGGTAACATCATTCCTCGCTCCAGAGTAAATCTCACGTTGAGGGCATATTTTTTTTCACTTTACCGTGAATCGGGCTCGGCTGCACAGAGGAGAGAGCAGAGCAATGAGGTCACGGGGACAGGGGAGTCACACGCTGGCTGTTTGAACACGCGGAAGATCACTGAGGGATCCACAGTATATGGACCCTCCGTGCGCAATCAGTCCGCACTCCGGACTCTGAATCCTGCCATCCAAGTTAAGATCTCGGCAGAACCTGAAGCGCAGTTCCTTCTTAAAACGTAATCTGGTGAGCATTTCTAGAATCGTACTTGTATAGATGCAGCCTTTAATGTGTTGCTAGGTTAAAATTGATGACTTCTTGTATTTCAGTAGGCAACTGCCCTCTTGATTTTGGATTTAATTTCTTTATTACAGTGGCGCTTTTATGAAGCCAAGGGACCAGGGAGCTGCCCCAGTACTGGGATGGCCAGTTCGAAATCATAGAAACTATTGTCAATTCCAGTCCCATGTCAGTGCGAGCAGGGATTTTGACATCTTGTTTTGCTATGTTCTGCACCAACAGGCAGGTGGCTCGGCCATTCCGTTCCAGTTTGGGGGTACAACAGACTGCTAGGTTCAGTCTGATAAACTGAGCTGATGGTTGGAAGAAAACCATCTCAGCGTCCATTCTCTGTCCCTTCTTTAGGACAAGGCGTACCGGAAACCCTGCTGTTGACGCAGGAACGATCAGGTCCGATTCGTTTACTACCTGGCAGGCCTGAGGAATCGTCTGACCTGACCGAATGTTCTCGGGGTCACCGCTTAGAGAGTGGGCATCTGGGTCCACCCGTTTCCACAGCACACTGTTTCCTGTGTCCAGCTGGGCGCCCAGTCGAACCAATAGGTCTGCACCAATGCAGACAGAATGGGTCAGCTGAGGTGCTACCTGGAAGTAGTGAGCAAACTTCCTTTTTCCGATGGAGATGGAAGCTACACAGCTTCCTTTGCTCCAAATGGACCTATGAGGTGGGGGTGCCCACCACAGAACCTGTGACTGCGTCACCAGGGTCACCTGACAGCTTCGCGACAGGTCCTCGAACAGACCTTCACTGATTATGGACTTCTCAGAGCTGAGGCTAAGAATTACATCATCAACCTGCACTTCTGCCACCTGGACCCCCTCCCACCACCATGGGGTGGTAGTCCTGGACCCCCTGAGGTACCAGGGTGCACAGAAAGGACTCCCATTCATTACCGGACAGGGAGATCCACTCTTCTTCAGGGATGAAAAGGGGGTGTGCTTTACCTGGCGGGTCAAGCAGCTGCTCGGAGCACTGCTCCTGTAGTTGGGAGACCGTGGGAGTGCTGGCCTGGGCAGGACTTCCCTGTAGTTTTGGAAAGCAAGAAGAGACATTTATTCTCGTCCAGAGGAACCAGGAGGAACCTCCAACTCAGCTATAGTGTTCAGTGGGCACTGTGTGATCACAGCATAACCACTGAATCCCCCTTTTTGCTGTGCAACAGGCTTAGGGTTTTTGACCTGAGCCCACAATTTTCCACGCTGGCAGTCCACCAGAGGCTCCAGCCTGTCAAGCAGGTCTTGGCCAATGAGTAGTGGCTCTCTTTTTAACCTAGAGATGTAAACAGGATGCACCATGTTCATTGGCCCGAACCTAAGTGCCACCCACACTCGGTGTGTGATCCTGGCATGATCCTGGGTATAGCTGGAAATATCTATCTTACACGGTTCTACCTTAAGTCTGATGCCTTTTCCTTTCGCTACTCGTTTGAGCTCGCTGAGTAGATCGGCTGACATCAAACTAATTTCAGCCCCAGTGTCAATCAGTGCTTCTCTATCTAAGACGTTTTCAAGAAAAACCTTGATATAAATACGCCTTGCTTTGCCTTTCTGGCTGAGATTCCCTAAGAATTGTTGGAAGCCTGCCTTTTCTTTGACTTCAGGGGCGGGGTCAGCGCCCAACTCAGAGTCACAGCCTTCTTCCAGGCAGGAACCCTCCCACCCAATCAGATAGACTGAGGGAGGGGCTTGGGACGGATCCCCGCCTCCTCCAGTGAGAAGGGGCGTGGTCCCCCTAAGCTCATTCACACTTCTGGCATTCGGTGCGGAAGGTTTACCCTGTCCTGATCTCTCAGGCAGGGCTTGTTCAAGCCTGGCCAGGCGGGCTGCAGTCGACTCCCTTCGTCCAGTCTTATGATAGACTCTGCCTGAGCCCTTGCCTTCCCCGTAGCGCTCACGGCGGCTCTGACGCTTAGTGCGGTCCTGCCTGCCTATTTTGTGCCGGGGCTTAGCGAGCTCAGGAACCTCAGCTGCCTCGAGCTGAGGCGAGTCGTCAACCCTGCTGGCTTTAGTGGCGAACACGGCCGTTTTAGCAGGTTTTCGCTCTGAGGAAGCAGAGACTTCAGCTCCCCAGGCTTTTTGAGCCAACCTTCTAATGTCAGCCATTTTCATCGCTGTGTGTGCATCACAATCATTTTCCTGACTGAGGGATGCAGATTAGCAATGAATAAACCTTTGAAATTCACGTTCTCTTCGCAACCCTCTTCATTCCGCCCTGCAAAATAAGTGCGCCTAAGCCTCTGATAATAGTCGCGAGGGGCTTCAGCTTTTTCGTGCTTAATATGGTGCACAGCAGCCACGGCAGCTATGGGATCGATAAAAGCCGAAAATTCTCCGATCATTGCCTGACACAGCTCCTCAAAGCTATTACAGACTTCCGGTCCTTGTCTAGACATCCACTCGTGGATCGCTCGGCTGGTAGTTTTCCTTACTTACATAGCCTTTTCCTGTTCGGACGCTTCGGGCATAAACTGCAAAGTATATCTCAGCTCATCGATGTAGGTCTCCACATTATTCCCTGACACTGACGGGTCAAACCTTTCTACATCTTTGGCTAACTGCCTCAGGGAGTGGAGGTTAATTTTTACGGTTTCTCCGCGGGCAGGGAGACGGCCGTGATCAGGAGCAGGGGGTCTATGCCTGAACTGACTCGCCCTTGCGTTTCGCGCAGGACTCGGCGATCTCCCCCATGCCGATCCGACCACAGACCCTGGCCGGGAGAAACCTCCTCCCGGCGCGCTGGGTGAGCGCTCCGGGCTGCTAGGTGGGCTGGCATGCAAGTGGGATCTAGTCTATTTTGCTTCCAGTACGGCAGCATCTGACTCCTTTTGCCTTTCCTGGCTGAGCTCATTTAAACTCTCAATTTCTTTTTCTTTTTCTTTCGAGCTCCCTTCCAGGTCTCTCCTAGCTACCTCAGCCGCAGTTTCTCTAGCAGACAAGTCATCTAATTTACCTAAAACTTCCCTGAGTCAGTCTTCACTTTCCTCATTTTTCACTCTCTTTTCTCTGATTATATCCAACAACTCGACTCGCTCCACCTTATATCTTTCTAGCGTTCCCTGAAGCTTTTGAAACTTTGTCAGCTCGGACAAAGACAGTTCCAGCTGTTTAGCTAGATTTAAGGTGAAACTCGATAGGACCAGAACTGCGTTCACAGACACTCCTGTGTTAAGCTGGTTCGCTACCTTAGCTACTAAATCTACTTGCAGCTTCTCAATATCATCAAAGTTCAACTTTTCGATACCACTCCAGTAACCAGGATTGTCGTCGCTAGAAATAGTACTTATAAGCGACTCCACTTCAGACATTTTAGCAGCCATTGTCATTACGTCAGAGAAACTTTAAGAGTATTACTTTTTTTTTTCTTTTTCCAAAATACAGTATGGAATCTAGACACCCGAGCAGATGGATTTCCAATCAGCACACGTTACACTAAACGCTAGAAAACAGGGGGATTTCTTTACGCAGTTATCAGCACACCCGGTATTCGCGTATAGAAGCCGCGGTGCTGTGCTGAACTTCAGTTATTCTGTGCGACTGATTCTCATTTCATTCTAAACTCACCCACCCAGGGACGCCATTAAATGTAATGGTTTGATGGGTTTACTGAGACAATTATTAATTGTAGCAGTAATCACAAGGTTGTTCGTTGGGGCTTTTAGAAAATCAATCGTCAGAACAACTAACAACGCACACACAGGGGTTCAATACACTAGATACATTTATTAATATAAATTGTGCACCAAACATATACTAGTCTGCCTGGATACGAGTGGCAGACCTTACTGTGAGGGTTATCAATATACAAGGTATATAATCCCGAAGAGATGCAAACACAAAGAGATACACAACAGAGAATATATGTCAATATATATCGTTCGGTTACCAAATCGCTAATCAGTGTTATTACCCACTGTTACTCTAAACTCGGAAGTAAATACATTACTCATGAATTAAATTGATAACAACTTGTGTTGAGGTACAATTAAATTCTCGAGATGCAATGTAGAACATGGGGTTTACTTATCCGCTGTGTATGGATTTGGAATTTCCCGGCACGAACACCAAACCAGCTGACAGGCTCTGTTGCAGCCTCTGTTCCAGCGGTTGTCCAATGGGCGTTGTCCCGGCGTCCTCTGGCTACCGGCCAACCAGTCAAGGTGCAGCTCGGAGTAGGACGGGCGGAGGAATCTGACTGCGGCGCGCAGGGCAGTCGTTGCTCCGAGGGGATCTACCAGCAGTCCGGCTGGCTGGTAGAAAGTCTCTATGCACAGAGTGTGACCGCGAGTCCTCACAAGTCACTCTTGTGCCTGGGAAGAAGCTGGTTCGTTCCCGGTCCAGCACTGCTTCTGAATAAGCTATTCAGGTTGTCGACGAGGGTCCAACTGTAGGGTCCAACTGTCCAACACAAACACAATCTGTGGCGTTTAGCGTGACAGTCTTGCAGGCATCGTGCTGTCTCACTGCAATACTATACCGCTGGAGGAAACAGTCCATCTGGCCATGAAACTCATTTGAACGTCTAGCTACAGCAACTAACAATATCATGATTTATTCAGGATGTGTGGAATCACCACGTCCCGGAGACAGCTTCCGAAATCGTGAGCATTCTCTGGTGGTGTCCTGCAGGGCACCTGTTGGCGTGCGTTGGTGATATAGTGGTGAGCATAGCTGCCTTCCAAGCAGTTAACCCGGGTTCGATTCCCGGCCAACGCAGTGGCGATTGGTTTCAAATGCTGTCATGAGCCTTGGATTGTGACTAGCAAAGCGCAGCCTTTTGAAAAACGGAATGCAAAACAGAATTGAAGGAGAATCTTACAGGGGATTCTGAGCGGTGTCTGCATACACGCAGTCCGATACGGGTGCTGAAAGCTTGAGCTACTCTCAATGTCATGCTGCCTTTCCCCGGAGTAAATCTGTTACATTGAAAGAATGCTTCTGGCAGGTTCAAAAAGCGACCCTTGTTAATTGGAGAAATCAATGATTTCGAATGAATTCTGTATGCGTTAAAAGACAGCTATACACAGAAAACATGCAGGACACTGCTCATGATGTTTCCCGAGCCGAAACACAGTGCGTTTTTCCAAGCCATCTGACAAAGCCCACCCACTGAAAACTGCAGCAGATCGTGTAAAGACGTTCAACTTTGTAACTACTGCACGCACAGGAAGCAGAATAAATTCCTCTTTTCCGGTTTTATTTATGCGAACCATAAATAAACCAAATAAACCAAGTTGCAAGAGGCCCGCACCCACAGCACAAATTGCGCAGCCTAGGCCACCTCCTTGCCCTGCACGCCACCGCCTCCTGCTGGGCCCACTCTTTCACACACTCACACGCCACACTAACACTCAAAAGTGTGGGCAAAACAAGAAAACGAGCGCACCGTTTCCTACACATCTGCAGTCACCGTTGCGCATTCGCAGCATGTCCCGGGATGCAATTCGGCCTCATTTGCATAACTCCAGACCGGCAGATCGCCACGCAAGCTCGCGACGTGCGCCTGCCACACACCGAACAAACCTTTTCAGCAATTTCCAAAAAACGGGCCTGCTCGCCTGCCCACAAGGCTCCATCTCTTACCTGCTCTCCAGAGCCTGCTGCCTTCTGTGCTTTTCTCTCGGCACCGCTGCAGCGCACACAACTCCTGCAGCGGGAGGGGGGGAGAAAGTTCCCGCGCTCCGCCGCAGGGAAGGCTCGCTCCGTGCGCACACGTCCTTTCGATGCCAGTCCAACAAGTGCTCCGCATTAGCTGCGTCGGGGCTCCGGGGTGTCGCACCTCACCTCACCTCACCTCGCACTGCCCCCTCCTTGAATGTCTGCCGCTGGGCATGCCCCACTCTCCTCCGCCTTATCTTATCGCGTGTGAGCACCGACAATGGCCACAATGCCGGGGAATGGCACCTGTAAATTAATTCTCTTCTCTTGCAGCCTGAGATCATGTCCTTCTTTTGGCTCCCTCCAGTTCTGATAAAAAATCTCACTCTTAGATTTGTTAATTTTTGCGGATGAAGCCAAAGAGAAACGATCACAGCACTGCAGAGCTCTGCTAATTGAGGCATTGTCAGAGAGGAGCAGGGTCATCCATGTATAGAGATGTCTTTACCTCTCCTCCCCCACTTCCAGGCACTGGTATCCCATTAATGGCCTGATCCTGGCGCAAGGCACAGGCTAAGGGCTCCATAGCCAAAACGAATAACAAGGGGGATAATGGGCAGGCCTGCCTCACCTCTGAACAGACTTCAAAGGGGTGTGATCTATTGCCATTAACCATTACTCTGCTGTTGCTACCTGTGTACAGCAGGTTAATCCACTTTCTCATGATGGGGCAAAAATTCATGTGCTCAAGTACCAATGTTAAGTACTGCCGGTTTAGGCGGTCAAAGGCCTTTTCTAGGTCTACACCTAAAATGCACAGAGGGAGGGAGCGATCCTCTGAGTACAGACAGACATCCCTCAACAAGGCCAGGTTGTCGCTCATCAGGCGTCCTGCTATCCCACAAGTCTGTTCTTTCCCTACCAGTGAGGCCACTACATTTTGTAGGCGCAGGAAAAGGGCTTTGGACAGGATCTTAGTGTCCACGCCTAACAGGCTGAGGGGTCTCCAGTTCTTTATGTCATTCTTTGCTCCTTTCTTAAACAAGAGAGAGATAGTGCCTTCTCTTAAGGAGTCAGGCAGCAATTCTGTCTTATAGCTTCGCTCGAATAGGAGCAGTAGCGGATCCTGAAGCAGATCCCAAAAGGTGCAATAAAATTCTTTAGGGAGCCCGTCAGCACCCGGAGTTTTCCTCTTCTGTAAGCTCTCCATAGCCTGTCTCAGCTCTTCTATTGTCAAATCCCTCTCAAGTACTTCCCTATCTTCTTCACTCAAAACGTTTTCTAGCTTTGAGGTAAAAAAATGAATTTCTTCATCCTTTACCTCTGTAGAGCTGTACAGTCTTGAGTAGAAGGCCTCGGTGCAGGAGAGGATTGCACTCGGCTCTGTTCTCTCTCGTCCCTCCTCATCAACTACACTTTCCATGACAGACTTGGAGCCTTCCACTTTCTTGAAAAAGAGGCGAGAACACTTCTCATTTTCTTCCAAGAACTGCACTCGACTACTTTCTTCGGCTATGCTCCGGATGTCCTTTTTTAAAAGGGTGATATCCTCGAGCACATCGAAGCCACTGTGCATCATCGTGTAGAGACGCTGCAGCTGCCTCTGTTTCCTGGCTAGCACTCCTCTCCGTCTGGCAGCAGCCTTCCTTCCCTCAGCCATGAAAAAGGCCTTTGTCCTCACCTTCACCTCCTCCCACCACTCTCCTACTGACCCGTACAGACACTGCAAGGACAGCCACTGTGATAGTTTCTCCTTGTAGCGGGATACTACCCCCTCGTTCTCTAGCAGCTTAGTGTTGAGTTTCCAGAGGCCTGGGCCAAAGACAGTCCCGCCCTTGAGTTCCACTCTACACCCTAAAGCCTGATGATCTGAGAAGAAGACAGGCTGAAGAGTGACCCCAACAACTTTCACTCTCTCTGAGACAAAGCAATAGTCAATTCTGGAGCTGCTATTCCTCCCTGACCATTTATATCCTGCTGTTGTGGGATATATACATCTATATGTGTCTGAGAGTTTAAAGTCTTGAACTAAGTTTTGCAGGGCCAGTGAGCTGGAATCCAATTTTATCGGAGAGCTAGACTGCCTGTCTGTGTGCTCTAAGATACAATTAAAATCCCCTCCCACTATCACGTCTGTGCTACTTAACAATAGGGGAGAGAGTGCCTTGAGTAGCTCCACCCTTCCTCCCACGTCAGTAGGACAATACACATTGATTAGCCGCAGGTTAACGGTCCCCCATTCCACATCCACACACAGCAACCTGCCATCTATGACCCTCTGAATACTTTTCAATTTGAAAGCCCATCCTTTGAAAAGAATGGCCACGCCAGAGGCTCTGTTGTTATTGTCCCCTGACCAAACAGAAGGCCCTTTATCCCACCTATCTTCAAAGCTTTTATACCTCTCTTGATAGGCTAAAGCACACTCCTGCAACATCAACACATCTCCCTCTCTCTGCTGGAGGTAATCAAAGACACACTGGCATTTAACTCTGTCATTGATACCTCTGGTGTTAAGAGAAATTATGTTTAGAGCCATATTACATAAGAAAGTGGAACCAGTCTTTACAAAACACATTTCTCTTCGGTCTCACCTGTTACCTTCTCTTTTTCTTTTTCTTCTTACCAATTTCCTGCCAGCCATCCTCTGAATGAGCCTTCATCAGGGTGGCAGCAGTAAAAGCGTTCACGGAGTCCATTTCAAGGAAGGGGGTAGAAGGAGGGGTGGAGGGGTTCCAGCTGTCCCTATCGCCATGCTCTCCTTCCTCCTCGCTCGGGGAGAAAACAGAGTCATTTTTCCTTTTCCTCAAGTCCAGCTCCTGGTAGCACTGAGGGGAAAGGGGTGCAGCCGATGCACCAGTCTCCTCTTCCCCCTCACCCACCAGCTGTTGCAGATCCTCCGTGACGGACTGGATGGAGGAGAGGAGGGCATCTGTAGCACTTGCAGAGTCTGAGAAAAGCAGCTCCGCTGAATCCTGGGTATCGTCGCTGGACCCGCTCCACCGGTGGGGGCCCCACAATGGCCCTCGTTCTGAGGAGCAGGAGTGGGGGAGGGGTCCTCGCTGTTCTCTGGGGTTTTCAAACCCTCGTGCTTGTCTGGTGCAGTCTGCGGTTGTGGGAGCGTAGTGGATTTCTCTTCCACCGGCCCCGGAGCCACAGCAGGACTGATCCTGGCTGGAGGCTGAGACTCTTTGTTCAACAAGGGTTCTTTGTTTGACTTGTTGTTTGCTTTGGCTTTTCGGGCCGGTTTGGCTGAAACAAGCACTGCCTCATCCTTTCTCATTTTGAGTTTATTGGCGTAGGCGTGAGGGCAGTTCTTAAAAACGTGTCCTTCCGAGCCACATAAATTGCACTTTGGCAGCATTGAACAGTCAAAGGCTAAATGTCCCTGTTTGCCACAGGTCTTGCAGCATTTCACAGTGCAGGACGATGCCAGGTGTCCCACAGCACCACAGCGCCGACGCACCTTTGGTTGTCCCACATAAAAAACATAGCCATTGCAGGCGCCCAGCCGGATTGTAGAGGGCAGGTGCCTTAAGCCTCCATTTACATTGTCCGGTAGCAAGCGAACCTCGAATGTCCTTGCTCCTGTTTTTATACCGTCAACATCTCTAACCTCAGTTCCATGGTGGACTGTGCAGTACTGCTTAAGCCAGGTGTGAATGTCCTCCGTCTTTGCCATTTCCGAGAACATAACAACATGCACCGTTTTCCTCTCTCTCTGTGTCAGAGGCTGCAAGTTGATCTTCTCAAGGGCAGGAACTTTCCCTCTTTTTGCCTCAAACACATCCACACATTGTTCAAACAGAGAATAGGTAGCAAAAACAACCTCAAATGCTTTCTGACCTGGGAGAGCGAAGATGAAATCCAAGTGCCGAGGTTCAAAGCCAAGTTCCTTCTGTAACACTTTTCTGCCTAACTGCATACGATCCATGAAGAGGTCATCCAAAAGCTCAAAACGTACAGCATTCTTGCGGGATCCAAAGGTTGCCATCTCAAACTGCAAAACAAACACTGCTTCCAGAAAACAAGAAAACAATCCAACTACACCAACTACAGGCTGATCAAGGTATCTCCCCTGCCAGGTAAGCCGAGAGCCGCAGGCGATGAGCCCGGAGCTGAACGGGCCCCACTGGCTCGTTTGTAAGGCCAGGTGCATTGCCAACCACGACCGGCAGGGCAGAGGGCTTGAAGGCGGCCTGGGCTCCTGCAGCTGTCCAGCCACGCACTCTGGTTTCTCTTCATCTCGTACAAATCTTTTGCCTTTTACTAAAGATTTCCATGGAGAGGAGCATGAATGAGTTCCATACAATTTTTGTGCTTCCCTGCCTTCGGGTGGGGCGCAGCTGGGCTGGTCAAAGAGAGAAAACAAAACCGCTCACAATCGCTCTTACAATGCAGTAAGTAGCACAGGCTACTTAGGGAGTAGGCTGATGTGTTTAAAAACAACCAGCGCCAGGCAGGAGTCGAACCTCCAAACTCCTAATCCATAGTCAGACACATTCTCCATTGCACCACTGACCCTGGTGTGACATTGCAGGACTGTAACCCAGTGAGCTTAGCACTGCAACTAGTAAAATATTACCCCCGGTCCATTCTTTTCCAAAAGTGAGAAACACCTGTTTTCTACATTTTGTCTGTTTTAAAATCATATCTCTTTAAACCAAACCAAGAGTTTGTCTTTTGCACTGATATTCTGATTCATTTCGATTTCAAAGAAAAAAAAAACATTACCTTCCAAAGCATCATAAAATTGTCCCTTCCTCCAGACTCTACTTCTCTCTTGTAGTAGTACAGCAGACCTTTCCAGGTGAGCAGATCACAGAGTCCGAAATGAGCTTCCTCCATCAAGCAAAGTACCTGAACATGACTCTGTCATCATAAAAGCGCCCCTGTAATAAAGAAATTAAATCCGAAATCAAGAGGGCAGTTGCCTACTGAAGTTCAAGAAGTCATAAATTTTAACCTAGCAACACATTAAAGGCTGCATCTATACAAGTACGATTCTAGAAATGCTCACCAGATTACGTTTTAAGAAAGAACTGCGCCTCAGGTTCCGCCGAGATCTTAACTCGGATGGCAGGATTCAGAGTCTGGAGTGTGGAATGATGGCGCACGGAGGGTCCACATACTGTGGATCCCTCAGTGATCTTCCGCGTGTTCAAACCGCCAGCGTGTGACTCCCCTGTCCCCGTGACCTCATTGCTCTGCTCTCGCCTCTGTGCAGCTGTGCCCAACTCATGGTAAAGTGGAAAAAAATATGCCCTCAACGTGAGATTTACACTGGAGTGAGGATAGTTGTTACCTTCTTATCGTTGAAACGGATGTATGTGATATGGCGACTAGGTTCTTCTCCATTAGCAGGCTTAAGGTTAAAGAAAAAAACATTGCTGACTTCTTTTTTTTTTGCCAGCCGCGAGTGCTGATTAGCGAGGTTTGTATTTCATATTTTGCAAGTTGCATCCATTTTAAGAAAAACAAGTCGTTCAAGACAGGAAATGAATACTTGCATTTAATTAAGTCTAGACGTATGCGGTTGTCCATAATGACCAGTTCTGTTCGAGAACACAGAACAAAAAAAGGCACCACTGGGATTCAGACCCAGGATCTCTTGTTTACTAAACAGGCGCTTTAACCAACTAAGCCACGGCGCCCTGGGAGTGCTGTCTTTTTGCAGCCACTTGGACACACCACTCAGACACATCTGCATTCGGTGTGTGCTCCGCCTGCTCGCTGAGCAAGTTGCCACCTTTACATACAATAGCAACATCGACACCAAGAGAAAGGATGACAAATGGCTTTTATCTGGAACTTTTCATGTCCAAGGAGCTCAATGTGCTTTCTGTGTACAACAGGGCCACTGAACTCCACACTGGCCACTGAACCACAGTAGTGGCTTGCTGGCTTGACATCTCCCAAGGAAAATGTTGAAATCGCATGTGGAACAGGAAAATGACCCTCGAGTATGAGGGAAAAAAAAGAAAAAGATCAACTGGAGTGCCCCAACCCATGTCAGGACAGCCCAGTTTTGTTGACGAGGTGGCCGAGTGGTTAAGGCGATGGACTGCTAATCTATTGTGCTCTGCACACATGGGGTCGAGTCCCATCCTTGTCGCTCTCCTTGTCTGACACTTGTGCCCGTTCGGTGTTGGCCCTCCTGTTCTTTGCTCCGGTACTAGAGCCGTACATTTTCTAGCGGTGGCTGAACATGGTATAGTAGCCTAACGTCGGTATCGAGCAGTGACAGTAACAGTATTTAAATGCCCGTGCTGCCAAGTGGCTCTGGGTTGATACCGCGTTTTCACTTACTTGCAACGCAAACGGAGAAAGCGATTTTTGACAGTCTCTCGAGAGACTGCACTAGGTGTTTAGGGATAGACTTTGTCAGTTCCCCCTGGGATGATGGCCTCTCAAATAGTTTGTGATTCCTCTAGACGTTTATACAGTAGAAGCCTGCTTCGTGGCTTAAATCCAAGCTAATGTAACGAGTTAGAGGTCTGATGCAGAACTGCGAATTCAATGAACGGGAACAGTACAGTACATTGCACTGTATGTGTGAGGAAAGCTGCCCCCTTCTGTCCTTGTCGACCGAACAGAGGACTGTAAAGGATACCGCCAAGAAACTTTAGGATGCTGGTTGGAATACAGCTCCAAAGAAGCCCCTTTGGGTGTTATGTCATCAAAAAGTAAGAACAGCGACTCTCCCTTTGATCAAATGCGCAACAGAGCTGTTTTCCGTGGAGCAGGTTTCAGACCCGTAGACCTGTTTTATTTGTAGGGCAGGGCGCATTCCCAAATGCGAATCTCCTGTTTTAGAAATGCTTTGGGCGGCGTGAAGTGAAAATAAGAAATGGACTCCAGATGCACATGGAAGCAATCAAGTGTTTCATCCGAGCTGTTTCAAAGACTGCTCAAGAGCTTTCCTTTCACAGAGGCACAACGATTAATGATGGGGGTGCACCCTTCAATGCGCCTTACGACTCTAGGGAGTGATTGAGACGATTCGTAGCGTGTGCTAATTTCCCTCTATTTCCCGTGTTGCAGTGGTAGGATGACGTAAATTCCTGCTTCGACACGTAATGGCATTATAATCAAGTGCAAGAGCTGAGGGCTTTAGTTTTGTTTCGTTTTCCATGGCGTTTGTAAGCACGCAAATCAAAGGCAATTCCTGTGTCTAACAGGAATGTAAATGCTTTTGAAAGTGCAGTGTGGTGCAGCTTGTAAAATCCTTATCCACATTTGTGGTTTGTTGCTGTTTTTTTTGTCTGCCAAAACTGCATTTTGACATCCGGACGGGGAGACTTTATCATTTGAACGTGAAGCCAGCCTTAAACCCTCTGAGGCGTGTCTGTCTGCCGGCACGTATTTTGTCAAAGGTATTTATTTTTTTTTAACGGAGAGCGACTTTGAAAAGGTTTCCGCAGCCACGTCGCACTCCGTGTTAGATTAAAGGAGGAATGCGGCGATGGCGAACTCGCTGTAGTCGTGGCCGAGTGGTTAAGGCGATGGACTCGAAATCCGTTGGGGACTCCCCGCGCAGGTTTGAATCCTGCCGACTATGGCGTCTGCCGCACGTCTCCTTATGCCTGCGCGGCAAAGGCGAAGTGCCGCTTCTCCTTTCCTGGTACTATAAAAACGCTAAATCGCTTGGCCCCGCTGCCATGGAAATGAGTTCTTCAGATAACCACACATCTTGCGTTCGCACCTCTGGTGTTGTACTTATGCCTTTGAAAACCTAATGAATAAAACTGAAAGAACCGACACAATATATAGGTGCTCGTAAAGCACGCATTAAAGAACTGTTAACAGCAAGGGTTTCAGTGGGTTAACTGAGGAGAAGGCGTGATCGCTAATTGTTGACATTGTATTTGGTGTTAGAAACATTCTTACTGTGCATGACGTGGAACAAATGTAGCCACAGAAATTGCATCACGCTTTCATGTATGCTATTGCAGACACCAACGTTGCCTAGATAGAAAACCGAAATAGCCGTGGGTTTGCTTGCTGGTCTGAAGGATCTCTCTTCAAATCTCTATCATTTGTCAATGGAAGTAAAAGGCGCTGCAATCTCATACGTTCAGAATTAAACCCGCAGCTGTTGTTCGACTTTATTTCTTGACTAATTACAACTTAGTGTCGCAAGAGCAGTTACATAAACTTGTCTGGTATATTTGAACACAAATGCCGTTCTTCAATTAAAACTAACAGTACATTGTCAGGGACATTCAGTTCTATACAAACAAGAGACAGACAAGAGAATATTTCTACCTTTCATGTGGACTACGTGTTGACTTAATGATCGGAATAATTGAAAAGTTCGGGTTCATAGCCGATGCAGTGCGTGC
Organism: Lepisosteus oculatus; assembly: GCF_040954835.1. NCBI lineage: Eukaryota > Metazoa > Chordata > Actinopteri > Semionotiformes > Lepisosteidae > Lepisosteus > Lepisosteus oculatus. The sequence continues at coordinate 1,369,099 of NW_027167934.1, read as the reverse complement.
TAATTAGAACAACAGCAACGCTGAGCTCTCAGCACCGTACTGAGCCCAGGTGATTTCCTAAAGCTGTCAGGTGCAGTTCATTTACATGAAGGAAATCTCTTACTGAGTACGATTACAATGCAGTAAGTAGCACAGACTACTTAGGGGAGTAGCCCGATGCGTTTAAAAACGACCCGAGCCAGGCAGGAGTCAAACTTACAATCTCCTGATTCGTAGTCAAACGCGTTATCTATTGCGCCACTGGCCATCGTGTGACATTGCAGGACTGCAACCCGGTGAGCTCAGCACTGCAACTAGTAAACTATTACCCCCGGTCCATTCTTTACCAAAAGTGAGAAACACCTGTTTTCTACATTTTGTCTGTTTTAAAACCATATTTCTTTAAACCAAACCAAGAGTTTGTCTTTTGCACTGATATTCTGATTCATTTCGATTTCAAAGAAAAAAAAACCTACCTTCCAAAGCATCATAAAATTGTCCCTTCTTCCAGACTCTACTTCTCTCTTTTAGTAGTACAGCAGACCTTTCCAGGTGAGCAGATCACAGAGTCCGAAATGAGCTTCCTCCATCAAGCAAAGTACCTGAACATGACTCTGTCTTCATAAAAGCGCCCCTGTAATAAAGAAATTGAATCTGAAATCAAGAGGGCAGTTACCTACTGAAATACAAGAAGTCATCAATTTTAACCTAGCAACACATTAAAGGCTGCATCTATACAAGTACGATTCTAGAAATGCTCACCAGATTACGTTTTAAGAAGGAACTGCGCCTCAGGTTCCGCCGAGATCTTAACTCGGATGGCAGGATTCAGAGTCCGGAGTGCGGACTGATGGCGCACGGAGGGTCCATATACTGTGGATCCCTCAGTGATCTTCCGCGTATTCAAACCGCCAGCATGTGACTCCCCTGTCCCAGTGACCTCATTGCTCTGCTCTCTCCTCTGTGCAGCCGAGCCCGATTCACGGTAAAGTGAAAAAAAAGATGCCTTCAACGTGAGATTTACTCTGGAGCAAGGATAGATGTTACCTTTTTATCATTGAACAGGATGTATGTGATGTGGCGACTAGGTTCAATTTTGTATCCTCTTTAAAAGATTAAGAACTGGGGTGAGCGTGATTTACCACCCTTTCAGCTAAGAACCCGACGTGCGCACCGTTTAAGCTGCATAGACTCGGTTGTTTAACTCTTCTCCATTAGCAGGGTTAAGGTTAAAGAAAAAAAACATTGCTGACTTCTTTTTTTTTTTGCCAGCCGCTAGCACTGATTAGCAAGGTTTGTATTTCATGTTTTGCAAGTTGCATCCATTTTAAGAAAAACAAGTCGCGTTAAAGACAGGAAATGAATACTTGCATTTAATTAGGTCTAGCTGTAGGCGGTTGTCCATAATGACCAGTTCTGTTCGAGAACACAGAACAAAAAAGGCACCGCTGGGATTCGGACCCAGGATCTCCTGTTTACTAGACAGGCGCTTTAACCAACTAAGCCACTGCGCCCTGGGAGTGCTGTCGTTTTGCAGCCACTTGGACACACCACTCAGACACATCTGCATTCGGTGTGTGCTCCGCCTGTTCGCTGAGCAAGTTGCCACCTTTACATACAATAGCAACATCGACACCAAGAGAAAGGATGACAAATGGCTTTTATCTGGAACTTTTCATGTCCAAGGAGCTCAATGTGCATTCTGTGTACAACAGGGCCACTGAACTCCACAATGGCCACTGAACCAGTGGCTTGCTGGCTTGACATCTCCCAAGGAAAATGTTGAAATCGCATGTGGAACAGGAAAATGACCCTCGAGTACGAGGGAAAAAAAAGAAAAAGATCATCTGGAGCGCTGCAACCCATGTCTGGACAGCCCAGTTTCCTAGACGAGGTGGCCGAGTGGTTAAGGCGATGGACTGCTAATCCATTGTACTCTGCACGCATGGGTTCGAGTCCCATTCTCGTCACTCTCCATGTGTGCCCGTGTGCCTTTGGCCCTCCTGTTGTTTGCTCCAGTACTAGAGCCGTACATTTCCTAGTGGTGGCTGAACATGGTATAGTAGGCTAACGTCAGTATCGAGCAGTGACAGTAACAGTATTCCCAAACACGAATCTCCTGTTTTAGAAATGCTTTGGGCGGCGTGAAGTGAAAATAAGAAATGGGCTCCAGATGCACATGGAAGCAATCAAGTGTTTCATCCGAGCTGTTTCAAAGACTGCTCAAGAGCTTTCCTTTCACAGAGGCGCAACGATTAATGATGGGTGTGCACCCTTCAATGCGCCTTACGACTCTAGGGAGTGATTGAGACATACGTAGCGTGTGCTCATTTCCCTCTATTCCCCGTATTGCAGTGGTAGGATGACATAAATTCCTGCTTCGACACGTAACGGCATTATAATCAAGTGCAGGAGCTGAGGGCTTTAGTTTTGTTTCGTTTTCCATGGCGTTCGTAAGCGCGCAAATCAAAGGCAATTCCTGCGTCTAACAGGAATGTAAATGCTTTGGAAAGTGCAGTGTGGTGCAGCTTGTAAAATCCTTGTCCACATTTGTGGTTTGTTGATGTTTTTTCTGTCTGCCAAAGTTCCATTTTGACATCCGGACGGGGAGACTTTATCATTTGAACGTGAAGCCAGCCTTAAACCCTCTGAGGCATGTCTGTCTGCCGGCACGTATTTTGTCAAAGGTATTTATTTTTTTTTAACGGAGAGCGACTTTGAAAAAGTTTCCGCAGCCACCTCGCACTCTGTGTTAGATTATAGGAGGAATGCGGCGGGGGTGAGCTTGCTGTAGTCGTGGCCGTGTGTTTAAGGCGATGGACTTGAAATCCGTTGCGAACTCCCTGCACAGGTTTGAATCCTGCCGACTATGGCGTCTGCCACACGTATCCTTGTGCCTCCCCGGCAAAGGCGAACTGCCGCTTCTCCATTCCTGGTACTATAAATACGCTGAATCACTTGGCCCTGCTGCCATGGAAATGAGTTCTTCAGATAACCACACATCTTACGTTCGCGCCTCTGGTGCTCTACTTATGCCTTTGAAAACCTAATGAATAAAGCTGAAAGAACTGACACATTATGTAGGTGTTCTTAAAGCACGCAGTAAAGAACTGTTAACAGCAAGGGTTTCAGTGGGTTAACTGAGGAGAAGGCGTGATCGCTAATTGTTGACTTTTTATTTGGTGTTAGAAACACTCTTACTGTGCATGACGTGCAACAAATGTAGCCACAGAAATTGCATCACGCTTTCATGTATGCTATTGCAGACACCAACGTTGCCTAGATAGAAAACCGAAATAGCCGTGGGTTTGCTTGCTGGTCTGAAGGATCTCTCTTCGAATTGCTATCATTTGTCAATGGAAGTAAAAGGCGCTGCACAGAGAGGACCACTGTCGTGAGGCCGGTTAGCTCAGTTGGTTAGAGCATGGTGCTAATAACGTCAAAGTCGTGGGTTCGAGCCCCTTACTGGCCAGGTCCTTTTCTCCTCTCTTACCAAAGCTGTTAGGTTCCTTTCCGTGGTGAGATGGGTTGTCATGCAACGCTGCCACATAGTGCCGACAGACAATTAAATGACAAAAATGAAGAGAGTTAAAGCAGCTGGAGAGGTTCACTTACAACTTTTGAGCTGACACAGTTTTGGAAAATGTTTCCTTCACGCTGCACTGTACCATATAGGCAGCCAAGTGTCTCCAAAACAAAACAGAATTGACAGTCATATAATGTCCATTAACCCCGGTTTTAAACGCAGCATCATGTCTGCCATCATAAGAATATGAGTCCAATATTTTAGAATATAGTCAGAATGAATTCTAACCTTACCTGTGGTGTCTTTGATCCCTTTTGCTCAATGCATGGTGTACGTACTGAATACATGTGTCTTGAGAATGAGGAATGGGCCCCTGAGACAGTCATTTGCCTGTTTCACAAATGATCGTATTTTACTAGAGATTCTGTTTGGGATTCAGATGTGCATTCAGACAGCAATCCCTTTCAAGAAATGATACGTTCTGGATGAGGTCAAAGGTGCTGGAACACTGTATTTAGGATGTGTTTGCAGTGATTGTGTGTCTCCTGCTTCAACGCAGTGATATATAGATGTGCTCCTGTAATTTATTGGTACAAGCCCAGGGCAGTAAGCAGTCTGAGGATTTATTTCCAGACGGCATAGAACAGTGAAGCAGTGAAGTAGTGCAACACACTGGATCATTATATTATTAGAATCTATTCTACTTAAATTATTACATTATACACAACTTGAGTTCATTTTAAAAATTAAAAGGTAATGAAAGGAATGCATTTTCATGAGAAAGATAATACCGATTTTTCATGTGATAATCTTCCTTATATCATGTCGTGCATCATTTGGACACTTTGTGGGCTTGAAATACAAAGAAAATCATGTTCTATGGTACAAGACAAATACAAAACTTAAGTTTTTATTTTAATTAGATTTGTTTATTAAGCATAAGCAATCATTTATTACATTAATATATGTGAAAATGACATTTTAGCACCATAATATTACATACAGGTCTCTAGCTTCAACACAGTGATATATGCTCAGTGATTTATTGGTACATGCCCAGGGCAATAATCAGAATTAGTATTTATTTCCATACGGGCTACAGGTAGTGTTGTGAAATACTTCAACACACTGGATCGCAGATTTAGACCCCCTGCACTCTTACTCCTTAAAAACCAAAGAAATGAAGATATGTAGCAATCACATTGTAACAGGGGTGACAGTGACTTAATGCTTATACTAGTGGACTTCTGGTACCTTTAGGGTACGGTGTTCCCTGAAGGGCTCTCAAACCCCGCATTTCAGATGCCTAGCTGTATCGCTGATGTGTTGCACCTCAGAATCACTTTTAAACCTTACCTCTGGTATCTTTAATCCCTATTGCTCAACGCATGGTGAAAGTATTGCATAAATGTGTCTGAAAATGAGCAATGGGCACCTGAGAAACTCATTTGCCTGTTTCACAAATGATCATATTTGACTAGAGATTCTGTTTGGGATTCAGTTGTGCATTCTGACAGCAATCTCTTTCAAAAAATGATTTTACCTTATCGCAGCTTTGCCCTTCTTGCCTCTTTGGACAATATCTCCATCTTGTGGTCGTTGTTGGTAATGTCTAGACAATATCTCCATCTTGTGGTCGTTGTTGGTAATGTTTTCTTATGCCCTTTTTTATTTCAATTCTCTATTAGTTGATTCTAGAATCTCTACAATAGAGTTGAAAACATCAGTTTTATAGCAGACAATATGACATTATTTATAGTCCAATTAGAAATTTATTACCCTGTTTTTAACATAATAACAAATTAAAATTGATTAAAACTAAGTTTGGAACACCAGGGAACATAAAAAATGATTTTTAGGAAAACCATGAGGTTCTCTGTGTCCGATGCCTGAAAGGGGAGAAAGCTAGAATCCTTTGATTTTTCAAAATTTGAAAATAAACATTATATAACAACAGCTTTCATTCCTAGGAGTGAAAAACAACCATTTTTGAAGACATATTAGTTTCTAAAACACTACAATAAAGTTAAAAACATCCATTTTATATCACATTATTTTTTGTGAAATAATTAAATTGGCTTATTTCTCTCGCATTAAATTGGCTACAAATGCAAGAATTCAACCAGATATTCTTGTAAAATGTATAGTGTTGCATTGCAGTTAGTTAATGTAGTTAGTCCATAGTCAGCAATCTAAACTTTATTGTTAAGCTTTAATGATTGATGTTGTACCAGTAACCTTTAGAAATACTATAGTACTTCACAAATGCTTTGTGTGTTTGGAAATCTTTTGAGTAAAAGCCTTATAAAAATAGGTTTAGTTTTTACAGGATATCACAAAGAAGTAGGATGGTATAATTCTTATAATTGCTTAGTGATTGTATTTGGAAGATTATGCACTAAACAGACTTCAGGGATGCCAGTGGATCATTGTGCTATTTGGAATTATTCCAAAAATCAAGTGACCTATTTGCTGAAGTATTTTTAGTATTATTTATTTAGTATTAATAAAGAATAGATTTATTAAAGTCATGCGATGTGCAAGCGGGATATGTAAAATAATTGAAAATAAAGTTTTTTATTATTGTTATAGAGAAACATGATCAGATTTTCCCTGGTTCAGAAAAAAGACGGTTAAAATCTGTAATCTTTCCACTTGTATGTCATCAGACATTAACGAGTACAACCCCCCTCTCTGCCGGAGTGCTGGCTGTGACGAATTAAACCAATTTCACAGGTATTTTCAAAGTAGGAAGTACAGTGTTAACTAGTAGATGGCCTCCTCAATGAAATCGCTTCAACATGCTAATGCGTTGGTGTAACAGTCCGGGCGTGGCAAGCTTCCAATGTCAACTCGACTCGATTGGAAGACAATGAACGTATTTTAGCCCTAAATGAATTAATAGCAAACATGGTTTACATAAAAGACATTTTTCCAAGAAAGTTCATAATAATACGATCTATAGTTGAAATCTGAGCCTAAATATAAAGAAAAAACCATTTTCAGAGAGCAATCACGCTGTGTTTATGTAGAAAAAGCGATTAGGTTTATGAGCAATCTAATTACCTATTCGCTTAAAACGCTATATAAAATAAAGTTTATTTAAAGATGAATGATAAGTGTCGCAGTTTAAATAATTTTCATAGTAGGGCTAGGATAGATTCCAAGTGCATTTTTGCAATTTACGTTGCATTGTCCAATGTGATGTTGTAATACAGTTTAGAATACAGTAAGTCTAAACTGTATCAGCTTTATTTATGGGTTGCAATTTAGAAAAAGTCAAAAACCGCACTCAAAATGCAATTTAGAGCTTTCTGGCAAGAGGAGACACCCAAATTATAATGTAACATGCCACTGTTTGTGCATGAACAAAGTTATACTGCAATTTTCCTTAGATACGCGATTAAAAAAAATATTTTTTTTGAATCCCCGGCCGAACACATTCCATAAGAATCAGCGCTTTTATACAGTATATCGCCTTTAAACACATATATTTAAACACGCGTTTACGATTTAAATCAAAACGCAATTCAAATCAATATAAATGTTTATTTTGTAACGCATAGGTGACTATTCATTGTTATTAAAAAGACGTAAATTCGATCATGTTGTGATATTTAGAAATATAAATTTGTTTTGATGCGAGTGAGGTTTTATTTAATCTCTGACCAAGGGAAATGTTTCATTTTTTCAAAGAAATGTTTGTTAAAAATTAAAGTCATAGTTCCATGAGATTCAACCACAGACCATGTGACATAGGAGTCAGGAACCTAACCCACAGCACCACCAGCGCAGACACATGCTGAGGGCTGAAAAAGCACTACAGAAACATTATCGACTATAAAATAATGTAATTAGGCACAGAAGAAGTTTACAGCACAGTACAATAATAAATGCTGACCATGACTTTAGAAGCATAAATTACCTTACACTCAATTTAAACACAAGCTGTCTTTAGCCCTCTAAGCTGGTTCATACAGAAATGTAGAGAACCAGGCTCAGAAAAACACAGCTTCATTAGCGAATACATATGCAGAACAACTAGAGAAGATGTTTTACAGAGGATGGATTTTTAGAAACATCCCATCAGTGACATCACTGAAGTCAACTCCTAGGTAACTGTCGTGTGGATAGTTTCACAAGAATCAGACAAAGGTTTAAGCATCGCTTATTTTAGATAAAACTGCAAAAAAACAACAACAACCCATAATGTACTTCTTTGCGGCTCTGTTTGCCCAAATCATATATTCACAACGTGAAATTAGAAAATAATATTACGTAACCAAAAACCGCAATATGGAAACAGAACCTGTGTAATTGTTGACAGATGATGTACTCGTAACATTTTTACAAGACGAACTACAACATTTAAAAAATGACTTGTATGTACTTGATATCTCTAATCAATCCACTGCACTGCATTAAAACAAAACGAAAACTAAAACGCCCTGGGCATACCGTTTCGCGCTTCTTATCAGTTGCTCAAAAGCAATTTGACCGTATGAAATGCATAATATAAACCTAGAAACATATACGTGAGGAGTATTTACGTAGTATCGGTGTCAAGACATACCTCTCAAATACTGTAAATCAAGTTAAAAATATCTCAAGACCGATTCTGGTCATAATGAAACCATGTTTCGTGTATGTTTTCTTTAAAGTACCGAGACCAGCCATATACTGTATGTTTATGTTCCAAAATTAATATCGTTTATGGCCTTCACACGTGTTCCAGTATGCTGCTATTCTTTTTATGCTCAGGCACTAAGATTTCCCTTCAGTGGTAAAATTCCATATAAATATTCAATACTTAAACGGGCACAGTTAAGACATTAAATATACATATACATATACATATACAAACTGTATACAGTACAGTTTGCATACGGTAATATGTTTATGTTCCTAAATCAACCTCTTTTATGAGCATGTGAAAGGCATGGTGAATCGATTCTCAAAAATTACTGTACTTTGCATGATTGGAAAAAAATGCGTGATTGCGAAATGCTGTGGTGTTACTTTTACAAAGACGGGCAATGAAAAAAATAATGTGGACCAGGGCAATACTTTGAGTTTACAGCTTGTCCAAGTTCATTTATTATTAATACTATTAGTAATATCTTCATTAAAGACTTTGATGGCTACAGCTCAAACATGAGAAGTTGAGCTTTATTAGCTCCACCTTGCGGAAATTCCGGATACTATTATTTTGCTAGCGGTATTTACCGGTAACTCGCGGTATTTACCGGTAACTTGTGGTAGACTGCGTACAGCGTACGCCCGCGCATTTTGAATGGCTGCATCTGTAGCAATCATATTGTAGCAGACACTCAATTGCCTGTTTCACAAATGATCATATTTTACTAGAGATTCTGTTTGGGATACGGATGTGCATTCTGACAGCAATCTCTTACAAAAAATGATTTTACCTTATCGCGGCTTTGCCCTTCTTGCCTCTTTGGACAATATCTCCATCTTGTGGTCGTTGTTGGTAATGTCTAGACAATATCTCCATCTTGTGGTCGTTGTTGGTAATGTCTTCTTATAGATAGATACTTTATTGATCCCGTGAGGGAAATTGCAGTGCAACAGCAGCTTAACACACACAACACAGCCACAGTGTAACAATTATATAATAATAGTACAATACTGTATATATACTGTATATATATATATGAAACAGAAATAGAAACAGAAACAGGAATCGCTTACTCACCTGGAGAATCTCTGTAGGAATATCTAGCATTTATCAATGGAAATAAAAGCTGCTTTAATACAGTGCATGTTCAAACTCAAACCCTCAGCTGCTGTTCTTGTTTGTTTTGGGACAAATTGCAACTGAGCATCGCATGAGCCGTTACGTACCCTTATCTGTTAGGGAATTTCAAGGGAGGAGTTAGGTCAGAATGGGTAGGCTGCAAAACAACAAGTAAAGATTTATTCCGAGATGAAACGTTGTGGCGGTTTTCTTATCTTTTCAACATGGACTAAACTTTTACGTGTTCCTTATATGCTATATATGTATATATTAGCACCAATGTCGTTCTTAAAAACTAACATGAAATTGTCAGGGACATTCACCTATATACAAAGACGAGACAGACAAAGTAATAATTCTATATTAACGTGGCCTACATATTGACGCAATGATCGAACTAAGTGACGTGTTCTGATTCAGATCCCCTGCAGTTCATGCCAATTAGAACAATAGCAATGCTGAGTCCTCCCCACCCTACTGAGCACAAATTCAGCTGCTCTCCAGTTCTGTTCTGCATGTTTTTTCATTGCAATTGAGCTCGGAGCTGGAGATGATCTCCATACAGTTCTGTGTTAACTAGCCCGCACTTGCGTGCTAATTTACGGGTTGTGGCAGATGCTTTTCTATAGTTCATATACATGACGGCAACCTGTTACCGAGGAACCTGAGAGGTTTAAAAGCCTCACGAACCAGGCAGGACTCGAACCTACAATCTTCTGATCCAAAGTCAGACGCGTAATCCATTACGCCACTGGCCCATAGAACATGTGTTTGCATTCCACCACAGAGAGCTCTACACTGCTACCAGTAGTACACTTCCCCATCTAAATTTTCACAGCAAGAAACTTGTGTTTCCTACTATTTTTATCAGGTTTAAAATATCATCTCCTTAAAACAGAAAAAGTGTTGGTGTGTCGTGCTGAAATTCTGATTGATTTTGAATTCAAAGAAAAAAGGTTTTCTTCCAAAACACCGTGAAATTGTCACATCTTGCAGACAATAGGTGTATTCCATGTTGAAAAGAGAAGAAAGAAAACCATGGAGCCTTTTACAGGTGTGAGGCTTCTTCAGGTGTGAGAAGACCTCACGGCCGAAACGCTGTGTTTCCGTTCTTCTCTTTTCAGCATGCAATAAACCTATTACTTGTTCCTTTGCAGCCGAGGCATGCTGACGTAGCTACCCAGCTGAACATCTTGCAGACTCTACAGTACTTCTCTCCTGTAGAAGTAAAGCAGGGCTTGCTGGGTGAGCTTTTGCTCCGGTAAATTAGGTCACGTGTCATGTTAAATCACTTCTTCTAAACACAACATTTGCTGGTGCTAGCTTTCCCCATGAAAAGAGACATTTCCCTTACAGTACATGACATATCGTTTTTATTCTATCAATAAGTATAGAAATAAAACAAAAGAAAAAATGTTGTCGCCAAAGAATGCACAGCTCTGTCGCCTTGGGGAGGTGTGAAGGGCATTGAGCTCCTTGGACATGAGAAGTGCCCGATAAATGCCATTTCTCATCATTTCTCTTGGCGTCAGTTCTGCTATTAAATGGGACGGAGGCAACGGGCTCAGAGAGCAGATTAAGTGCACACCGAACGCAGATGTGTCCAAGTGTCTGTAAAAGCACGGTGCTCTGCTGGCGCTGTTCCCTAGTGGCTTAAAGTGCCTGCCTAGTAAGCAGGCGATCCTGGGTCTGAATACCAGCGGTGCCTCTCTCCGTGTCTTGTTGTGCCGCATATCTCATTTCAGACAAACATGTACAGCTTGGTTCAGTTTAATGCAAGAATTCATTTCCTTTCTGGAATAACTTGTTTTTGAAGAAATCCATACAGCTTGTGAAAGATGAAATCCATTTCTTGGTTGTCAGTGGAAAAAGATTGCCGGCTGCAAGAAGTGCAAGTGATTGTTTTCTTTGACCATAAACCTGCAAATGTAGGGCGCACAAAAGACTGTCAGACTCTCTGGTGCTGAAAAGTTGGTGGTTCAAGCCCCTCCAGTATGCGTGTCTCAGTTTTTCCAATGTAAACATCATCACCATTGCTAAAGAAGATGGCGCAGAAGGCTCCACAGCCGAAACGTTGTGCTTCTTTTCTTCTCTTTTCAGCATGGAGTAAACCTTTGCTTTATCCTTTGCAGCCTAAGCATGCTGACGCAGCTACCTTTCTCTTAACACGCCTCAATCATTATTCACCAAAACGATCAGCAGAATAAGTCGCCTTTGTGGTGATGTCACTCCTCTGCTTCACAAATGTCCTTAGTGACGGGCCATTTCTTTCTGCCATTTTTCCGGAGCGGTTATTGATTGCTCCATCATTTCCCTCTTACTTTCCATCACTAGATTGAAAAAAAAAACAGAAACAGGCTGACAGGACGACAATCAAATTGCAAAAACTCATCAAAGCACTCGATAGAGTATTTGAATCCACAAGTAGCTACGAGCAACTTTGTCCTGGCTTGCATGAAAGTCGGAAAATGTCAAAAAGAAAAAGATGGTGGCTTTTTCATATTCGTTCTTTTATTTTTAGTTCGTTGCTTCTTCTGTCCATTGTCCTCCTGCCTGGCTCTTAACCTGTGACTGTTTGAACGCACACAGTAGACTTTCATGCAGGGGATTTGTCCTGAGCCTCTGTGAAAGACCCACCCACCCCCATAAATAACTGCTCTAGAAACACATGAATGCAAAACTAAACCACAGCTTAAAGAGGAGCTTGTCATGACCGCCAGGCAGTTAAGACCAACTCTTAAGCAATCTAAACAGCACCAGCAGCGGGTGATTATTAACAAACGCCGCCGCACGAGTTTACCCACCTGCACACACTCCACCGTGCGGTACGCAGTGCTATTTTTACCATCTTTATCTGCTTCCCGCTGGTATTGAGTCTACTCCTTGAGAGCTCTACCTGGCGTTTTTTCCATTACCTCGTTTATTCTGGATATTGGACTCCCCTTCTAACTTTTCGACTTTGGACCTCGCCTCTCACCTCGGACTGTTTGCCACCAGTGTTCTCCCTGGATTACGACTTACCTTACGCCTCTTGACCAAGAAACAAAGCAAAGCAGAGCAAAACAAAACAAAATGAACAAACGAAAACCCTCACGTCCCGCACTTGCATATAACGCCGTTACGTGCCCGAGCGGTATTTTACGTCATCCTAGCACTGCACCCCGGGGCGTACGGTATATGGGAACGAGCACACGGCACGAATCGTCTCGAATCTCGAATCACTCCCTACAGCTGTAAGGCACCTTGAAGCATGCACCCCCAACATTCTTCTTTGCGCATCTGTGTAAGGTAAACTCTTGAGCAAACTCTGAACCAGCTCTAAGGAAACTAATCCGATTAGACGTTACTTTGACTCATCTTTTAAGGGACCCTTGTTAATTGGAGAAATCAATGATTTCGAATGAATTCTGTATGCGTTAAAAGACAGCTATACACAGAAAACATGCAGGACACTTCTCATGATGTTTCCCGAGCCGAAACACAGTGCGTTTTTCCAAGCCATCTGACAAAGCCCGCCCACTGAAAACTGCAGCAAATCGTGTAAAGACGTTCAACTTTGTAACTACTGCACGCACAGGAAGCAGAATAAATTCCTCTTTTCAAACTGTCAAAGGTTTACTTTGCGAACACTGCAGGACATCGCACAATCTCTTTTGAACGGGGACAAACGATTTCTTATGGGGCACAGTAAGTACAGACGTTTAAAAAGCTCCACTCATGCCGACGATGCAGCATGAAGAAGCGCAACCTAACGTTTGCATTCCTAGCAAATTCCTTTTATTTTTTGATAAATAAAGACAGTCTTGTTTAACAAACAACACACACAACATTTTACATTGTCAATTCAATTCAAATCAATGTATTTCTATATAGCGCCTTTCACAACAAGGTTGTCCCAAGGCACTTAACAATGCAAGTTGTTAAGAGCCTTGTGTCTAATATGCCGCCTAGGTAACGTGCTGTCTCTTTGAGGCAAATGTTTAAATCCTCTGAGTTAAGTGCTGAAGTTATAGTAGTCCTATCAGTATTGTTGCCTCCGATCAACAGATCCTCAGTTTTCTCAGAGTTGAGTAACAAAAAGTTTTCACACATCCAAGTATTTCCTTCCTTAATGCATTTAACTAAACTGATAATAGAAGAGTTGTCGTTTGGTGTAAACAAAATGTTTATTTGAGTGTCATCAGCATATGAATGAAAGTTCATATTATTTTTTCATATTATCCTACCTATCAGCAGCATGTAGAGAGAGAGAGCAATATTGGTCCCAGCACTGATCTTCTGGTACCCCAAATTGAACTGGTGACATTGATGAAGCAGTACAATTATTAGATATTTGAACATAATGAAAACGATGAGTAAAATGTGAAGTAAACCACTGAAGGACGGTTCCAGATAAGCCAACCTCAAACTCAAGCCTGTGTAACAAAACAGAGAGGTCAACCGTGTCAAAGGCAGCTCTAAGATCTAAAAGCACAAGCACTGTTGCATTCCCCGCATCAGTAGCTAAGAGAATATCATTTACGACTCTTGTTAATGCAGTTTCAGAAACCAGACTGAAATTTCTCAAGTATATTATTTGAATCCAGATACGATTGACGTTGGGCAACAACTATTCTCCCAAGACTTTTAGATTGAAATGGGACCTTTGAGACAGGCCTGTAGTTGTTAAGAACTTGTGGATCCAAATTTGACTTCTTAAGGAGCGGTCTAACAACCGCTACCTTAAATTGATCAGGTACAACGCCTGACGCAAGCGATGCATTCATCATACTAATTATAGGTCCTGCCAGTCCTTCGAGGGAATCTTTGACTAGCTGAGTGGGGATGGGATCTAGCGAACAGGTGGTTGACTTTGTCTTACGTCTGTGTTCATGAGTCCACCATAAGAAAAAATCTGAACAGGAGTGGTGATCATGCGAGGTCACCATGGAGGAAACCACTGCTCTCCCCCCAAAAAAAACCACCACTGCCCCTCTCAAGTTTGCTAAAGACCACATGGATGTTCCACAGCAACTCCTGGAACAATGTTCTGTGGACAGACGTGACAAAAGTTGAACTTGTTGGTAAATGTGCACAGCGTTATGTTTGGAGATAACAAAACACTGCATACCAACTCCAAAACCTCATCCCACCTGGGAAGCATGGCGGAGGCTGTTTTGTTAAAACAGCAATGTCAAATGTTGGGCGTGTGTTGTTTGTTAAATCAGACTCTCTTTATTGATTATTATGACTTAGATAAAGATAAGATCACATGTTAGGAGCCATTCATGCAGAAATCCACATCATTCCGAAGGGCTGTTTACAAAAGTTTTTCTCCCAACTGTATGTGAGAGAAAAGCAGAGACGCTCACTGAGTAAGGTGGGGTTGCAGCTTTGCAAATCACAAGGACATTTGTACGCTCAAAATGGGACAGGAGCACCCCAGATGGGACTCGAACCCACAATCCCTGGCTTAGAAGGCCAGTGCCTTATCCATTAGGCCACTGGGACACACTGGGTTGGGTCGATCACGCTGATGAAGAGCCAGTTTTTTTTTTTCCTTTGCTTTTTCAAAGGGATCCCCAAAATTAGGAAAGTTAGGCAGCAGAAGGTTTACTGTGACCTGAGAAGGACCGGCATCCAATCACGGTGGTGCACACACACACGCTCTCACTCATCTGAGCTACACGGCTACCAAGATGATCTCAGGTGCGCCGAGCTGGTACGGAACATATTGAACTGATTGACGGCGAATTGTTTCTCAGACAGGCTTTTCACCTCTGAGCTCCCTGACTGACAGTAATCCGCTAGGTAGTGAAACAGTCAGCTGCTTCTAAGCCTTAAACAGCTGCATCTCGGGCTTCCACAGAGAGATGATTTGAAAGCCAAACATCGCCCATTGGGAACACCTTACTATCACTAGTTTAAGAGACTCTTAAGGTCTTGCAGAGGTGCCTGTCTAATAGCATGCGCTTTGCAAGCTATAGGTGTTTGGACTAAGGCAGAATGCCTGTTAACAAAATGTTTTTCTAAAGGGGCCTCGCACTCTTTTCCAAGCAATGGTCACCATCCCCACCGAGTGTCACAATGTAGTCATGTCCTAGGACATCACCTGTTAGTCTCCATTTGTCTGCCACCAACACTTTAGGTTACGGGGTCACAACCGCACCCCGGAGACCAGAGGAGCCGTTGGCGTGCACGCTTCCAGGCGTCTTACTACTGTAGGGAGTGATTGAGACAATTCGTAGCTTGTGCTCATTTCCCTCTATTCCCCGTGTTACAGTGGTAGGATGACGTAAATTCCTGCTTCGACACGTAACGGGACTATAATCAAGTGCAGGAGCTGAGGGCTTTAGTTTTGTTTCGTTTTCCATGGCGTTCGTAAGCGCGCAAATCAAAGGCAATTCCTGCGTCTAACACGAATGTAAATGCTTTTGAAAGTGCAGTGTGGTGCAGCTTGTAAAATCCTTGTCCACATTTTTGGTTTGTTGATGTTTTTTTCTGTCTGCCAAAGTTGCGTTTTGACATCCGGACTGGGGGACTTTATCATTTGAACGTGAAGCCAGCCTTAAACCCTCTGAGGCGTGTCTGTCTGCCGGCACGAATCTTGTGAAAGGTATTTTTTTTTAACGGAGAGCAACTTTAAAAAGGTTTCCGCAGCCACCTCGCAGTCCGTGTTTGATTATAGGAGGAATACGGCGGCGGCGAGTTCGCATTTGTCGTGCTCGAGTGGTTAAGGCGATGGGCTCGAAATGCGTTGGGGCTTCCCCGCGCAGGTTCGAAACCTGCCGACTCCGGCGTCTGCCGCACGTCGCCTTGTGCCTGCACGGCAGAGGCGAAGTGCCGCTTCTCCTTTCCTGGTACTATAACAACGCGAAATCGCTTGGACCCGCTGCCATTGAAATCAATTCTTCAGATAACCACACATTTTGCGTTCGCACCTCTGGTGCTCTACTTATACCTTTGAAAACCTAATGAATAAAGCTGAAAGAACCGACACGATATGTAGGTGCTGGTAAAGCACGCAGTAAAGAACTGTTAACAGCAAGGGTTTCAGTGGGTTAACTGAGGAGAAGGGCGTGATCGCTAATTGTTAACTTTTTATTTGGTGTTAGAAACACTCTTACTGTGCATGACGTGCAACAAATGTAGCCACAGAAATTGCATCACGCTTTCATGTATGCTATTGCAGACACCAACGTTGCCTAGATAGAAAACCGAAATAGCCGTGGGTTTGCTTGCTGGTCTGAAGGATCTCTCTTCGAATCTCTATCATTTGTCAATGGAAGTAAAAGGCGCTGCAATCTCATACGTTCAGAATCAAACCCGCAGCTGTTGTTCGACTTTATTTCTTGACTAATTACAACTGAGTGTCGCATGAGCAGTTACATAAACTTGTCTGGTATATTTGAACACAAATGCCGTTCTTCAATTAAAACTAACAGAACATTGTCAGGGACATTCAGTTCTATACAAACAAGAGACAGACAAGAGAATATTTCTACCGTTCATGTGGACTACGTGTTGACTTACTGATCGGAATAATTGAAAGGTTCGGGCTCATAGCCGATGCAGTGCGTGCTAATTAGAACAACAGCAAAGCTGAGCTCTCAGCACCGTACTGAGCCCAGGTGTTTTTCTAAAGCTGTCAGGTGCAGTTCATTTACATGAAGGAAATCTCTTACCGGGTACGATTACAATGCAGTAAGTAGCACAGACTACTTAGGGAGTAGCCAGATGCGTTTAAAAACGACCCGAGCCAGGCAGGAGTCGAACCTGCAATCTCCTGATCCGTAGTCAGACGCGTTATCCATTGCGCCACTGGCCCCGGTGTGACACTGCAGGACTGTAACCCAGTGAGATCAGCACTGCAACTAGTAAAATATTACCCCCGGTCCATTCTTTACCAAAAGTGAGAAAGACCTGTTTTCTACATTTTGTCTGTTTTAAAACCATATCTCAAACCAAACCAAGAGTCTGTCTTTTGCACTGATATTCTGATTCATTTCGATTTCAAAGAAAAAAAAAACATTATCTTCCAAAGCATCATAAAATTGTCCCTTCTTCCAGACTCTACTTCTCTCTTGTAGTAGTACAGCAGACCTTTCCAGGTGAGCAGATCACAGAGTCCGAAATATGCTTCCTCCATCAAGAAAAGTACCTGAACATGACTCTGTCTTCATAAAAGCGCCCCTGTAATAAAGAAATTAAATCCGAAATCAAGAGGGCAGTTGCCTACTGAAGTTCAAGAAGTCATCAATTTTAACCTAGCAACACATTAAAGGCTGCATCTATACAAGTACGATTCTAGAAATGCTCACCAGATTACGTTTTAAGAAGGAACTGCGCCTCAGGTTCCGCCGAGATCTTAACTTGGATGGCAGGATTCAGAGTCCGGAGTGCGGACTGATGGCGCACGGAGGGTCCACATACTGTGGATCCCTCAGTTTTCTTCCGCGTGTTTAAACCGCCAGCGTGTGACTCCCCTGTCCCCGTGACCTCATTGCTCTGCTCTCGCCTCTGTGCAGCTGAACCCGACTCATGGTAAAGTGGAAAAAAGTATGCCCTCAACGTGGGATTTACTCTGGATCGAGGATAGATGTCACTTTTTTATCATTGAACAGGATGTATGTGATGTGGCGACTAGGTTCAATTTTGTATCCTCTTTAAAAGATTAAGGACTGGGGTGAGCGTGATTTACCACCCTTTCAGCTAAGAACCCGACATGCGGACCGTTTAAGCTGCATAGACTCGGTTGTTTAACTCGTCTCCGTTAGCAGGGTTAAGGTTAAAGAAAAAAAACATTGCTGACTTCTTTTTTTTTTTGCCAGCCGCCAGCGCTGATTAGCAAGGTTTGTATTTCATGTTTTGCAAGTTGCATCCATTTTAAGAAAAACAAGTCGCGTTAAAGACAGGAAATGAATACTTGCAAGTCTAGCCGTAGGCGGTTGTCTGTAAGGACCAGTTCTGTTTGAGAAAACAGAACAAAGAAGGCACCGCTGGGATTTGAACCCAGGATCTCCTATTTACCAGGCAGGCGCTTTAACCAACTAAGCCCCGGCGCCCCGGGAGCATTATCCTTTTGCAGCCACTTGGACACACCACTCAGACACATCTGCATTCGGTGTGTGCTCCGCCTGCTCGCTGAGCAAGTTGCCACCTTTACATACAATAGCAATATCAACACCAAGAGAAAGGGTGACAAATGGCTTTTATCTGGAACTTTTGATGTCCAAGGAGCTCAATTTGCTTTCTGTGTACAACAGGGCCACTGAACTCCACACTGGCCACTGAACCACAGCAGTGGCTTGCTGGCTTGACATCTCCTAAGGAAAATGTTGAAATTGCATGTGGAACAGGAAAATGACCCTCGAGTACGAGGGAAAAAAAAGAAAAAGATCATCTGGAGCGCGCCATCCCATGTCCGGACAGCCCAGTTTCATTGACAAGGTGGTTGAGTGGTTAAGGCGATGGACTGGTAATCCATTGTGCTCTGCAGACATGGGTTCGAATCCCATTCTCATCGCTCTCCATGTCTTACACATTTGACGTTGGCCCTCCTGTTGTTTGCTCTGGTGCTAGAGCTGTACATTTTCTAGCGGTGGCTGAACATGGTATAGTGGGCCAACGTCGGTATCGAGCAGTGACAGTAACAGTACTTACTGCGCCCCATAAGAAATCGTTTGTCCCTGTTCAAAAGAGATTGTGCGATGTCCTGCAGCGTTCGGAAAGCAAACCTTTGACAGTTTGAAAAGAGGAATTTATTCTGCTTCCCGTGCCTGCAGTAGTTACAAAGTTGAACGTCTTTACACGATCTGCTGCAGTTTTCAGTGGGTGGGCTTTGTCAAATGGCTTGA
>NW_027167934.1:1282500-1347500 GCF_040954835.1 Lepisosteus oculatus | reverse complement strand
TAATATGGTAAAAATAAGCGGAAGTTATCTACCGGTCCGGCACAGTCTGCCATGCTTTTGTCATATACTGTAAAGTGGTGTCGAACTGGTAGTGTCACATTAAATGACAAAAATGAAGAGAGTTAAAGCAGCTGGAGAGGTTTTCTTACAACTTTTGAGCTGACACAGTTTTGGAAAATGTTTCCTTCACGCTGCACTGTACCACATAGGCAGCCAAGAGTCTCCAAAACAAAACAGAATTGACAGTCATATAATGTCCATTAACCCCGGTTTTAAAAGCAGCATCATGTCTGCCATCATAAGAATATGAGTCCAATATTTTAGAATTAACCTTACCTGTGGTGTCTTTAATCCCTATTGCTCAATGCACGGTGAAAGCATTGCATACGTGTCTGACAATGAGGAATGACAGTCATTTGCCTGTTTCACAAATGATCGTATTTTACTAGAGATTCTGTTTGGGATTCAGCTGTGCATTCGGACAGCAATCCCTTTCAAGAAATGATACGTTCTGGATGAGGTCAAAGGTGCTGAAACACTGTATTTAGGATGTTTGCAGTGATTGTGTCTCCTGCTTCAACGCAGTGATATATAGATGTGCTCCTGTAATTTATTGGTACATGCCCTGGGCAGTAAGCAGTCTGAGGATTTATTTCCAGACGGCATAGAGCAGTGAAGTAGTGAAGTAGTGCAACACCACTTTATCATTATATTATTAGAACCTATTCTACTTAAATTATAACATTATACACAATTTGAGTTCATTTTAAAAATTAAAAGGTAATGAAAGGAATGCATATTAATGAGGAAGATAATACCGATATGCATGTGATAATCTTCCTTATATCATGTAGTGCGTCATTTGGACACTTTGTGGGCTTGAAATACAAAGAAAATCATGTTTTATGGTACAAGATAAATACAAAACTGAAGCTTTTATTTTAATTAGATTTGTTTATAAAGCATAAGCAATCATTTATTACATTACTATATGTGAAAATAACATTTTAGCATCATATTATTACATACAGGTCTTTAGCTTCAGCACAGTGATATATATATATATGCTCAGTGATTTATTGGTACATGCCCAGGTCAATAATCAGAATGAGGATTTATTTCCAGACGGGCTACAGGTAGTGTTGTGAAATACTTCAACACACTGGATCGCAGATTTAGACCCCCTGCACTCTTACTCCTTAAAAACCAAAGAAATGAAGATATGTAGCAATCACATTGTAACAGGGGTGACAGTGACTTAATGCTTATACTAGTGGACTTCAGGTACCTTTAGGGTACGGTGTTCCCTGAAGGGCTCTCAAACCCCACATTTCAGATGCCTAGCTGTATCGCTGATCTATTGCACCTCAGAATCACTTTTAAACCTTACCTCTGGTATCTTTAATCCCTATTGCTCAACGCATGGTGAAAGTATTGCATAAATGTGTCTGAAAATGAGCAATGGGCACCTGAGAGACTCATTTGCCTGTTTCACAAATGATCATATTTGACTAGAGATTCTGTTTGGAATTCAGTTGTGCATTCTGACAGCAATCCCTTTCAAAAAACGATACATTCTGGATGAGGTCAAAGGTGCAGGAACACTGTATTTAGGATGTGTTTTAAAATCCATTGACTGATCCCCGAATCCTGAAGTTTCTTCGCATGATATCGGGCTTGCAACCACTTTCTGAAAAATGATGAAAAATACCAAAAATGAAAAAAAAAAAATCAATTCTAGAGCCTAAGAGGAAAACAAGACAAATTTATATCTCCAAATAATTTTATGTGCTTCAGAAGAGCCCAGGAAAGTTTTTTGCATACATGAAACCACGCCCGTTTGCACGTAAGCAGACATGGTTGCACACACGACTTCATGAAAGCACGCGTGCATGCGAAGTCATCCTGTTGAGCATTTGAAAAGCCGCACCACGCCGCACTTGAAATAGCTCTTACATTAGTGGTAGACGCAGGAATCGCCTTTTTATTTACGCTCTTACCAACGCGATGGAAAGCAAAACAAAGCAAAGCAGAGCAAAACAACGAACAAACAAAAACCCTCACGTCCCGCACTTGCAAATAACACCGTTACGTGCCCAAGCGGTATTGTATGTCATCCTACCACTGCACCCCGGGGCGTACGGTATATGGGAACGAGCACACGCCACGAATCGTCTCGAATCACTCCCTACAGCTGTAAGGCACCTTGAAGCGTGCACCCCCAACATTCTTCTTTGCGCATCTGTGAAAGGTAAATTCTTGAACAAACTCTGAACCAGCTCTAAGGAAACTAATCAGATTAGACATTACTTTGACTCATCTTTTTACGCTCAGTGCTGGATTGCTCAAACTCCAGCTAGGGTTAGGGTTAGCATTCCCACGCTACTTAGACACTTTGTTTACGCTCAGTGCTGGATTTTGGGAACTTCAGGACGAGTGGGAATTTTCTCCTATCTGTCAATTCTGTTTTGTTTTGGAGACTCTTGGCTGCCTATGTTGTACAGTGCAGCGTGAAGGAAACATTTTCCAAAACTGTGTCAGCTCAAAAGTTGTAAGAAAACCTCTCCAGCTGCTTTAACTCTCTTGATTTTTGTCATTTAACGTGACACTCGATGTATAACTGGAGCCTCACATATGCAAATGGTGAGGCTCCAGTTCGACACCACTTTACAGTATATGACAAAAGCATGGCAGACTGTGCCATGACCGGCAGATAACTTCTGCTTATTTTTACCATATTAAACATTGGAAATCCTCCCACTTGCATTTGTGACACTTGATTTTGGCTCCACCTAATACACTCTTAAAACTTCAAACACTTTTCTCTTCTCCCGCAACACTCTTGTCTGTCGGCACTATGTGGCAGCGTTGCATGACAACCCATCTCACCACGGAAAGGAACCTAACAGCTTTGGTAAGAGAGGAGAAAAGGACCTGGCCCGTACGGGGCTCGAACCCACGACCTTGGCGTTATTAGCACCACACTCTAACCAACTGAGCTAACCGGCCTCACGACAGTGGTCCTCTCTGTGCTGACACTGCTCATGATGTTTCCCGAGCCGAAACTGCGTTTTTCCAAGCAATTTGACAAAGCCCGCCCACTGAAAACTGCAGCAGATCGTGTAAAGACGTTCAACTTTGTAATTACTGCACGCACAGGAAGCAGAATAAATTCCTCTTTTCAAACTGTCAAAGGTTTGCTTTGCGAACGCTGCAGGACATCGCACAATCTCTTTTGAACAGGGACGAACGATTTCTTATGGGGCGCAGTAAGTACAGACGTTTAAAAAGCTCCACTCATGCCGACGATGCAGCATGAAGAAGCGCAACCTAACATTTGACAGACAAAGGCCGGGCGCCGCTACGAGCAATATGAAATCAAACTGACAGCACACGGCGTTTCGCGCTGACTCAAAAGTGATCTCGACAGACGCTGTTCTCTGCATAACGCTGAAAGAGCTAAAGAGCGTTTCTGTTGAGACGTAACAAGCTCGTTTCTTTCTACCATGATGTCACCATGACCAAATCTGTCTTTAAGCACCTTGCTCAGTCTCTGACGACACTGTCAAAAATTGCTTTCGCCGATTGTATTGCAAACCGGCGGAAGCGGGGTATTGGGAAAAGTTTTCAACTAGCAATAATCGCGCCTCGGCTAAACCTCACAGGCTACGATACTGCCACTGCGCAAAGCTGATAGTTGCCAGGCAACCGCGGGGATCCTATGGAAATCGTTATCGATAGTCTCATGGCATGTCGTTTCTGTAACGCTTCATATTTGTCCTCTTCTTCATCTAGCTTGAGGTTTTGAAGAATTTCATGACAGACAAGGTCTCCGTCGGGAACAAAGGGCGTTGTGAGAAAACCGTTGCTTATTTTCAGCAGCAGAAATACAACCCTTTAAATACAAGATGACAGAACAATGAGGAAGGGCATGCCGGGAGGAACTCATGCACTACAGAGGAAAGGGGGCGGGCACGTACAGTTCACATTCAAGCCACAAGTACTCTTCTCGGATGTTGCACAAACAAATCCTAACGTCTTGAAAGCATTGCAGCATGTTTGTGTCCCACTTCCCGTGGCTGCAGGACGACTGACACGAACGGACAAACACAATCTGTGGCGTTTAGCGTGACATAGTCTTGCAGGCATCGTGCTGTCTCACTGCAATACTATACCGCTGGAGGAAACAGTCCATCTGGCCATGAAACTCATTTAAACGTCTAGCTACAGCAACTAACTATATCATGATTTATTCAGGATGTGTGGAATCAGCACGTCCCGGAGACAGCTTCCGAAATCGTGAGCATTCTCTGGTGGTAGGGGCGTTCAAGATGGCGCTCAGGTGGGAGGTAAAGTTTAGTGGTTGAGGAGTTTTTTTTAGTTTTTCATGACCTGAATGTTAATTTTTGCTTTTTTTGACTACAGAAAAATAAGGACTTAACACTAGTTGTTTAAACTTCAGTTATAATTGAAAGAAAAAAAAACGATTTTTTTTAGGTTTAAGAATTTCGATATGAGTAACACTGGGAAAAGAAAAGAGTGCTGGGTCCTCGAAGGAGAAATCTAAGATACCTCAATCGTATATGTATAGCACTACAAGAAAATCGATGGAACTACAGGGAAAAGTGAAGCAGCTGGAGGGGACGTGGAAAGAGTGCTGGAGATGCGCTCGTACGGTAGAGCCGGAGTCCCTGCCCAGCACACCTGTGAAAACCCCGGCGGCCAAGAGAGGAAGGGGCGACCTGACGCTGGAGGAGCTCCAAACCAACATCTTTAACATGATGGGTGAGCTGAAGGAAATGATTCGATTTAATACAGTCGCAATCGAAAGTCTTAAAAAGTCCATGGACTGTGTGTTTAAAGAGGTTGAAGACTTAAAGAGTGAAGTAAAAGTTCTTAAACAAGTAAATACCGAACAAGAAAAGCATATTAAAGAACTTGAATTGAAAGTGAACGATGTAGATAGATACTGTCGACGATGGAATTTAAAATTATTTGGAGTTAAAGAGGAACGTGATAAGGACCTTGTTGCAACAGTGAAGGGTATCTGTAAAAGGACCCTGCCGGACCAGGAGGACGTAATATCGGCCATTGACTTTGTTCACAGGCTCGGGAGAGCGAACATGTCTGGGCAAGTGCGCCCCAGATCGATTATAATACAGTTCACCAAGAGGACGGCGAGGGACATGCTCTGGCGAGCGGCGAGGGGGAATGAGTATTTGAATGGGAACAAACTGAGGTTTGCAGAGGAACTGTCTGCCGCGGACAGGAGCACCAGGAACCAGCTGTGGCCCCAGGTTGAAGCTGCCAGAAGAGAGGGGAGGAGACCCTACTTTGTGGGAGCGAGGGCCTTTGTGGACGGGAAGGAGATTTGCTCCCAGTGACTGCTCAGTTAATGATTATGTTTGGTTTTATTTGTTATACCAGTATATACTAGTGTTTCTTTAGTGTTAGTTTGGAATGGTGTAGTTAAGTGTTAAGGACTGTTATAGTTCTGGTTCTTTGAAAAACTCAATAGTTTAGATAGTCTTAGAGTTAGTTATTTGCTTTTGTGTATGTCTTTTTCATGAATGCCAGAGGTACTCGAAATGTTGTTAAAAGAAAAACGTTTTTTTTGTTTTGTAAAAAACTGTGCTGAGTTTTATTTTTTTACAGGAAACGCATGCATGTTGAAACTAAAGTTTATAATTGAGAAATATTAAAGCAAGGAAAATATGATACGTGTAAAATATACAATTTGATCACATAATTACTTAATTACCTCTGGTAGTTAAATGTTTTTTTTCTGCTGCGTTTTTTTTCTCTTGTACATGACTCTGATCCTCTTGTTGTATTTGTATTTGTAAATTCTACATGTTTAATAAAAATAAAAAAAAGCATTATAATCAAGTAGCCACAGAAATTGCATCACGCTTTCATGTATGCTATTGCAGACACCAACGTTGCCTAGATAGAAAACCGAAATAGCCGTGGGTTTGCTTGCTGGTCTGAAGGATCTCTCTTCGAATCTCTATCATTTGTCAATGGAAGTAAAACGCGCTGCAATCTGATACGTTCAGAATCAAACCCGCAGCTGTTGTTCGACTTTATTTCTTGACTAATTACAACTGAGTGTCGCATGAGCAGTTACGTAAACTTGTCTGGTATATTTGAACACAAATGCCGTTCTTCAATTAAAACTAACAGTACATTGTCAGGGACATTCAGTTCTATACAAACAAGAGACAGACAAGAGAATATTCCTACCTTCATGTGGACTACGTGTTGACTTACTGATCGGAATAATTGAAAAGTTCGGGTTCATAGCCGATGCAGTGCGTTCTAATTAGAACAACAGCAACGCTGAGCTCTCAGCACCGTACTGAGCCCAGGTGTTTTTCTAAAGCTGTCAGGTGCAGTTCATTTACATGAAGGAAATCTCTTACTGGGTACGATTACAATGCAGTAAGTAGCACAGGCTACTAAGGGAGTAGCCTGATGCGTTTAAAAACGACCCGAGCCAGCCAGGAGTCGAATTTACAATCTCCTAATCCGTAGTCAGACGCGTTATCCATTGCGCCACTGGCCCTGGTGTGACACTGCAGGACTTTAACCCAGTGAGCTCAGCACTGCAACTAGTAAAATATTACCCGCGGTCCATTCTTTTCCAAAAGTGAGAAACACCTGTTTTCTACATGTTGTCTGTTTTAAAACCATATCTCTTTAAACCAAACCAAGAGTTTGTCTTTTGCACTGCTATTCTGATTCATTTCGATTTCAAAGAAAAAAAAACATTATCTTCCAAAGCATCATAAAATTGTCCCTTCTTCCAGACTCTACTTCTCTCTTGTAGTAGTACAGCAGACCTTTCCAGGTGAGCAGATAACAGAGTCCGAAATGAGCTTCCTCCATCAAGCAAAGTACCTGAACATGACTCTGTCTTCATAAATGCGCCCCTGTAATAAAGAAATTAAATCCAAAATCAAGAGGGCAGTTGCCTACTGAAGTTCAAGAAGTCATCAATTTTAACCTAGCAACACATTAAAGGCTGCATCTATACAAGTATGATTCTAGAAATGCTCACCAGATTACGTTTTAAGAAGGAACTGCGCCTCAGGTTTCGCCGAGATCTTAACTCGGATGGCAGGATTCAGAGTCCGGAGTGTGGACTGATGGAGCACGGAGGGTCCATATACTGTGGATCCCTCAGTGATCTTCCGCGTATTCAAACCGCCAGCGTGTAACTCCCCTGTCCCCGTGACCTCATTGCTCTGCTCTCACCTCTGTGCAGCCGAGCCCGACTCATGATAAAGTGGAAAAAAATATGCCCCCAACGTGAGATTTAATTTAGATTTCACAGATGCGCAAGGAAGAATGTTGGGGGTGCACACTTCAAGGTGCCTTACAGCTGTAGGGAGTGATTCGAGACGATTCGTGGCGTGCGCTCGTTCCCATATACCGTACGCCCCGGGCTGCAGTGCTAGGATGACATACAATACCGCTTGGGCACGTAACGGCCTTACATGCAAGTGTGGGACGTGAGGGTTTTCGTTTGTTCGTTTTGTTTTGCTCTGCTTTGCTTTGTTTTGCTTTCCATCGCGTTGGTAAGAGCGTAAATAAAAAGGCGATTCCTGCGTCTACCACTAATGTAAGAGCTATTTCAAGTGCGACGTGGTGCGGCTTTTCAAATGCTTGTGGGCATTTCTCTGTTGTTGATTCTTTTTTTGTGTGTAACAAAGTGGCATTTTCATGTCCGGACGGGGAGACTTTATCATTCCGACATGAAGCCACCCTTAAGTCCTCTGAGGCGT
Organism: Lepisosteus oculatus; assembly: GCF_040954835.1. Lineage (NCBI taxonomy): Eukaryota > Metazoa > Chordata > Actinopteri > Semionotiformes > Lepisosteidae > Lepisosteus > Lepisosteus oculatus. The sequence continues at coordinate 1,339,710 of NW_027167934.1, read as the reverse complement.
GTCTGTCTGCAAGGCTTGTATTTTGGAAATGTTTTTTTTAAACGGAGAATGACTTTGAAATAGGCTTCCGCCGGCGCCTCGCGATCCAGGTAAGATTGTAGCAAGAACGCAGCGGCGGTGGGGCTTGCTGTAGTCGTGGCCGAGTGATTAAAGCGATGGATTGGAAATCCATTGGGGTCTCCCCGCGCAAGTTCGAATCCTGCCGACTAGGTTGTCCGCCTCCAGTCCTTGTGTTCCGGCGCAAGGAAAGAAGCGTGCCTCTTTGCTGTTCCTGGTGGTTTTAAAACGCCAAATCGCTTGTACCCGCTGCCTTGGAAATAAATTCTTCAGCATCCGCGAATGCCTTTTTGCAGCTAAATGACGGTGTAAGTGTGTTTAGCCAGCGGGACTGGCTAGAGACGTAACTAAAGAGACTTGACGAAAATCAACTTAAGGAGATTGGAAAATATAAGAGCGTCTGAAAGTATAAGTACAGTACAGGTGGACGTAAAAGTAGTTAGATAAACAGTGTTTGTATTTTTATACAATTAGTTGCAATAGAGGAAACAATTTGGGTTTATTCGAATGTCTCAGACATGCTGAAACGCTGTAGGTTTAGAATCGAGACTGGGGAGAATAACGTCTTGTGAGAAGATCTGTTTACCTAACGATTAGATCCTGTAAATCCCTTGTACCCTCCCTAAGTCTGTCCCAGTCCAGTGGATAAAAATGTACTGTTAATGGAGTGTTGGTTTCTCTGTTATGGGATACTGGAGCACTACTGTCATGCTTGTTTCACTCCTCTGTTCAACAGTGTGCTATAGAGTAATGTATATGGGGAGACGGCAGGAGGCCACAGGAGTATTGGGGCAGCAAGTTTTACTTGCCGAGTACCAGATTTTAATGGGTGGTTTTATCCCAGATCTATTGGGTTGGAATATTATGCATTACAAAGAATGACTATCCAGAACAGGGTATCACGTGGCTTCAACTGACTGTGATCACTCAGTATGTTGATAGTATTCTGAGTGCTTCCCCTGACGAGGAAACCCACAAGTCTGAGTTGCTTCAGCTTTAGAGTGTCTAATAGAAGCAGTTATGATAAGGCCCTTTTGTGTCTAGCATTGTGAAATTTTAACAGGGCTTGGGTGCAATGTTTTTACAGGGTGAGCACAACTCTTAACAGATCTGCTTAAGGGGGGAGTGCAGTACAAGGACAAGATTGCCTTGGTTCCCGCAACAAAAGCCGCCTATAATAATTTGAAACAAGCTCTCTTACAGGTGCTGAGACTGGGGTTTCCTCAGATGGATCAACCATTCCTTTGTATGTAAGTGTGGACAAAGGGTTACTGTATATGTATATAATGTATGTATTTGTTGCATGTAGGCCACAATTCTGGATGGCTATGGAGAAATAGGATTCTCTCACAACGGCAGGGACTCCAGTTAAGAATACTAGGCTTGTCTCTGAACTGATTTGTAGTTTTACAGCTGCCGACAGAAGCAGCTTGAGTAAGGTGTAAATAACACAATAAATAAAGAATTCCAGTAACTCAAGGTAACAACCATGCAGATGCAGATGCCAGACGAGCTGCACTGGGAGAGCGGGAGTCTGAGACCCCTGTGAAACCTCTATTGGGGAAAGGGGAGAATTCAGGTTGAGGCCTTTAATAGATGTTTAATAGTGGTTAGAACAAATGTGTAAAGAATGTGGGGTTGTATGATGATGTGATGTGGGCTGGCACATACCCAAGTGTATGACAAAGATGATCCCAGGGTATGGACTGCCCTGCCCCTTGGATACTGATCTAGGGGCAGACTACACTGGGAAGGTGTGCCAGGCTGTAATTGCCTCACTAGGGGTAAGTTGGAAGTCACATTGCCCCAATCACCCACAGTCTGAAAGACCAACTAAGGAAATATCAACTGAAGGGACACCGTGGGTAGATAACTCTCTATTAAAGTGTTGTAGGTTTGTTAACTGAAGCGGTGCACAGGGCTTGTGAACAGGTGCCGGACGCTTGGGGACCTCCAGCAGAGGGGAGACACGACCGGATACCTGGCGAGTGGGTGTAGGTGAAGAAGAGATACCCTGCCAGATGTTGCAATCCTGCTGGGAGGGACCATATCAACTGCCACCAATTACTGATTGTGCCATCTGAGTGACAGGATGAGATCGCTGGATCCGCGCATCGCACTTTCACTGACCCACGGCACCAGAGACTGAGTGAACAGAAAGAAGGATGTTGTTACCGTTTCTGTGTCTGATGCTTCCTAAGACCAACAGTGTGCTTGTTAGGCCTGAGGAGCATTACTGGGGATATGGTATCAATACATTCCGGGTGTTGGGATATCTATCAGGGTAATACATTTCTAATTGGACTATAAATAATGTCATATTGTCTGCTTTAAAACTGATGTTTTCAACTCTATTGTAGAGATTCTAGAATCAACTAATAGAGAATTGAAATAAAAAAGGGCATAAGAAGACATTACCAAGAACGACCACAAGATGGAGATATTGTCTAGACATTACCAACAACGACCACAAGATGGAGATATTGTCCAAAGAGGCAAGAAAGGCAAAGCCGCGAAAAGGTAAAAGCATTTTTTGAAAGAGATTGCTGTCAGAATGCACATCCGTATCCCAAACAGAATCTCTAGTAGAATATGATCATTTGTGAAACAGGCAAATGAGTGTCTGCTACAATATGATTGCTACATATCTGCATTTGTTGGTTTTTAAGGAGTAAGAGTGCAGGGGGTTTAAACCTGCGATCCAGTGTGTTGAAGTATTTCACAACACTACCCCTAGCACATCTGGAAATAAATCCTCATAAGTGCAAACACATCCTAAATACAGTGTTCCTGCACCTTTGACCTCATCCAGAATGTATCGTTTTTTGAAAGGGATTGCTGTCAGAATGCACAACTGAATCCCAAACAGAATCTCTAGTCAAATATGATCATTTGTGAAACAGGCAAATGAGTCTCTCAGGTGCCCATTGCTCATTTTCAGACACATTTATGCAATACTTTCACCATGCGTTGAGCAATAGGGATTAAAGATACCAGAGGTAAGGTTTAAAAGTGATTCTGAGGTGCAACACATCAGCGATACAGCTAGGCATCTGAAATGCGGGGTTTGAGAGCCCTTCAGGGAACACCTTACCCTAAAGGTACCAGAAGTCCACTAGTATAAGCATTAAGTCACTGTCACCCCTGTTACAATGTGATTGCTACATATCTTCATTTCTTTGGTTTTTAAGTAGTAAGAGTGCAGGGGGTCTAAATCTGCGATCCAGTGTGTTGAAGTATTTCACAACACTACCTGTAGCCCGTCTGGAAATAAATCCTCATTCTGATTATTGACCTGGGCATGTACCAATAAATCACTGAGCATATATATATCACTGTGTTGAAGCTAGAGACCTGTATGTAATAATATGATGCTAAAATGTTATTTTCACATATATTAATGTAATAAATGATTGCTTATGCTTTATAAACAAATCTAATTAAAATAAAAGCTAAAGTTTTGTATTTATCTTGTACCATAGAACATGATTTTCTTTGTATTTCAAGCCCACAAAGTGTCCAAATGACGCACTACATGATATAAAGAAGATTATCACATGCATATCAGTATTATCTTTCTTATGAAAATGCATTCCTTTCATTATCTTTTACTTTTTAAAATGAACTCAAGTTGTGTATAATGTAATAATTTAAGTAGAATAGATTCTAATAATAAAATGATCCAGTGTGTTGCTCTACTACACTACTTCACTGCTCTATGCCGTCTGGAAATAAATCCTCAGACTGCTTACTGCCCTGGGCATGTACCAATGAATTACAGGAGCACATCTATTTATCACTGCGTTGAAGCAGGAGACACATAGTCTCTGCAAACACATCCTAAATACAGTGTTCCAGCACCTTTGACCTCATCCAGAACGTATCATTTCTTGAAAGGGATTGCTGTCCGAATGCACATCTGAATCCCAAACAGAATCTCTAGTAAAATACGATCATTTGTGAAACAGGCAAATTACTGTCTCAGGGGCCCATTCCTCATTCTCAAGACACATGTATGCAGTACGTACACCATGCATTGAGCAATAGGGATTAAAGACACCACAGGTAAGGTTAGATGTCATGTTCTATGATCATTTCTTTCAGCATTAGGGACTAAATATACCAAACGTATGATGCTAAAATCCTGAAAAAAGGATGTGCTCCATCTCGGCAGTAGATTGGATTCCAAAACTGATTTGGGTCAATATACATTACCTTTGAAGATAAGGTACAGTCTACTGTAGGGAACCATCAACTTAGAAAGCATTGGCCTTCCCTGGGGGTCAGGTAGGTGCAAAAGATAAACCTTTATCCTATCTTTATCTTAAGATAAGTGGCCAAGCAGTATTTTTCCAAGTTTCACCAAGCTCATCATGTTGCCATAGTAGAAAAAGTTCTATAAAATGTTAAATAACTTTAAAAAAAGCATCTTGGTCTTTCAGTACTGTACAAGGTGAATTAAACTGTCCCTGGTAATAAAAAGTAATTAGAAGCATCCCAGAAACTTTATCTCTAGAAACATTAGCTGTTTTATATCATGTAATTTAGTGTGATGTTGTCAGAATTCAAGGACATTATCACACACAGAAATTGGTTCAGTTAAATCTAAAAAACGCAGCTAAACATGGGTTTAAATGTAAAATAGAAGTCTTACCTCTTGTCAAAAGATTTAATTCAAGAAGCGATGTAATAAATGATTGCTTATGCTTTATAAACAAGTCTAATTAAAATAAAAGCTTAAGTTTTGTATTTATCTTGTACCATAGAACATGATTTTCTTTGTATTTCAAGCCCACAAAGTGTCCAAATGACGCACTACATGATATAAGGAAGATTATCACATGCATATCGGTATTATCTTTCTTTTAAAAATGCATTCCTTTCATTACCTTTTACTTTTTAAAATGAACTCAAATTGTGTATAATGTAATAATTTAAGTAGAATAGATTCAGGTAGGAAATATAGAGTCATGATGTTTATGGCTGACATCATTTCACATGGGTGAATTTTAAGCTAAGAAATAAAAACATTTACAATGAAGATACCATTGCTTAATTTTTTTTGCGTTTAAAAAATAAATACCTCCTGAGAATAATTTGCCACTCCCAGATCCTTGGTAAGGTACTGTTTGAATCCAATCAGGAGAGGAGCATCCAGGGAGTGCTTTCTATAGAGTCCAGCTTGGGCCACTCTCTTCCGGCCTGCTGATACTTTTTAACTACTCAGGGCCTGTAAGGATATAAAACACCGGTTTAAACATTTTATACCTATAAGACAAATTAGAATTTTAGTAAAAAATAGATACATCTGAAAAATAAAAAGTCTTACTGCTGATAGAGTTCTTCAGAGCTCACATCTTCCCCTTCCTTATCCGCTTCTGTTTCAGTTTCTAGAGCAGCCTCTGGCATCTCTTCCTCCTGGACTGCGGCCTCTTGCTCAGGGCCGCTGGAATGCAGGTATATTCTTTTCAACATGCTTTTACATAATATGTTGTAACAATGATTTCAAAAAGAAACTACAGAAGCCTTACAGATTAAAAATATCTCACCTTGCCAATGTGTCTTCAGGCTTCCCATGTACAAAAAGGCCCAAGGACTCTAGCAGTCTTACAACCACTATCCTGTTTGCCTCACCAGACACGATCTCTATTCTGTGGTAATCCACGATGACCCCATTCTTCAGGTGATTCATCATGTCCTCCCTCGCCTGTTGAGAGGCCATCCTGATCTCTTCTGCCGTGGCGTGCTTCATACACGCCCTCTTCAAGTGAGCAGGAAGCTGATCAAGAGTATTCAGGCACATCTTGCACACCAGGGGAATCCTCGCGGGTTTCCTTTGAAAATAAATAATACCATCTGTGTATAGAAACAAGCTAAGACTGATTTCTTAAATTATCCTTAATTTTCTCTCTCATAGTTTGAGCATAATGATTTTATTGCATTTATATAAGAATTGCTCATTGCTCCAAAATAAATAATGGTTTCATAAAAAAGTGAGCACTTACTTGGTCTCAGTCACAGACTTTCCAATAGAAGCCATTGTGGAGTTCAGCAACTGCAGGTCCTAGAAGTGGGGAAGGAATTTTAAAAGAGAAATTGAATTACAATACAGAAGGAATGGCTGAGGGATCACTGAAATATATATATACAAATTCCAAAGACTGAGTCCATATAGAAACAACTACCTTTCATTTTCAGTATAAGAAAAAAAAAACATTATCTTCCAAAGCATCATAAAATTGTCCCTTCTTCCCCGTGACCTCATTGCTCTGCTCTCTCCTCTGTGCAGCTGAGCCCGACTCACGGTAAAATGGAAAAAAATATGCCCTCGACGTGAAATTTACTCTGGAGCGAGCCAGTGTTGCGCATAGCTGCCTTCAAAGCAGTTGACCCAGGTTCGATTCCCGGCCAATGCAGTTGCAAATGTTTTCAAATGCTGTCATGAGCCTTGGATTGTGACTAGCAAAGCGAAGCCTTTTGAAAGAGCTAAAGCACTGCAAAACGGAATTGAAGGAGAATCTTACAGGGGATTCTGAGCAGTGTCTGCATACATGCAGTCAGATAAAGGTGCTGAAAGCTTGAGCTACTCTCAATGTCATGCTGCCCTTCCCCGGAGTAAATCTGTTACATTGAAAGAATGCTTCTGGCAGGTTCAAAAAGGGACCCTTGTTAATTGGAGAAATCAATGATTTCGAATGAATTCTGTACGCGTTAAAAGACAGCTATACACAGAAAACATGCAGGACACTGCTCATGATGTTTCCCGAGCCGAAACAGAGTGCGTTTTTCCAAGCCATTTGACAAAGCCCACCCACTGAAAACTGCAGCAGATCGTGTAAAGACGTTCAACTTTGTAACTACTGCACGCACAGGAAGCAGAATAAATTCCTCTTTTCAAACTGTCAAAGGTTTGCTTTGCGAACGCTGCAGGACATCGCACAATCTCTTTTGAACAGGGACAAACGATTTCTTATGGGGCGCAGTAAGTACAGACGTTTAAAATGCTCCACTCATGCCGACGATGCAGCATGAAGAAGCGCAACCTAACGTTTGACAGACAAAAGCCAGGCGCCGCTACGAGCAATATGAAATCATACTGACAGCACACGGCGTTTCGCGCTGACACAAAAGTAATCTCGACAGACGCTGTTCTCTGCATAAAGCTGAAAGAGCTAAAGAGCGTTTCTGTTGACACGTAACAAGCTCGTTTCTTTCTACCATGATATCACCATGACCAAATCTGTCTTTAAACACCTTGCTCAGTCTCTGACGAGACTGTCAAAAATTGCTTTCGCCGATTGTATTGCAAACCGGCGGAAGCGGGGTATTGGGAAAAGTTTTCAACTAGCAATAATCGCGCCTCGGCTAAACCTCACAGGCTACGATACTGCCACTGCGCAAAGCTGACGGTTGCCAAGCAACCGCGGGGATTCTATGGAAATCGTTATCGATCGTCTCATGGCATGTCGTTGCTATAACGCTTCATATTTGTCGTCTTCTTCTTCTTCTAGCTTGAGGTTTTGAAGAATTTCATGACAGACAAGGGCTCCGTTGGGAACAAAGGGCGTTGTGAGAAAACCGTTGCTTATTTTCAGCAGCAGAAATACAACCCTTTAAATAAAAGATGACAGAACAATGACGAAGGTCATGCCGGGAGGAACTCATGCACTATAGAGGAAAGGGGGCGGGCACGTACAGTTCACATTCAAGCCACAAGTACTCTTCTTGGATGTTGCACAAACAAATCCTAACGTCTTGAAAGCATTGCAGCATGTTTGTGTCCCACTTCCCGTGGCTGCGGGACGACTGACAAGAACGGACAAACAATCTGTGGCGTTTAGCGTGACATAGTCTTGCAGGCATCGTGCTGTCTCACTGCAATACTATACCGCTGGAGGAAACAGTCCATCTGGCCATGAAACTCATTTGAACGTCTAGCTACAGCAACTAACAATATCATGATTTATTCAGGATGTGTGGAATCAGCACGTCCCGGAGACAGCTTCCGAAATCGTGAGCATTCTCTGGTGGTAGGGGCGTTCAAGATGGCGCTCAGGTGGGAGGTAAAGTTTAGTTGTTGGGGAGTTTTTTTGAGTTTTTCATGACCTGAATGTTAATTTTTGCTTTTTTTGACTACAGAAAAATAAGGACTTAACACTAGTTGTTTAAACTTCAGTTATAATTGAAAGAAAAAAAAAACGATTTTTTTAGGGTTAACCCTTTTATGTTTAAAAAGTCCGATATGAGTAACACTGGGAAAAGAAAAGAGAGTGCTGGGTCTTCGAAGGAGAACTCTAAGATACCTCAATCGTATATGTATAGCACTACAAAAAAATCGATGGCAACTAAAGGGAAAAGTGAAGCAGCTGCAGGGGCAGCAAGAGGGCGGAGGTGCCGCGCGCCCGGCCGACGTGTTGGACCGGTGTGCTTTACGTGCTGAAATAAACACGCGACAGCCCCGAAATGTTTCCAGAGTGCTGTGCACTGAAGACTTGCCTGGTGCTCCTCCGTGCAGATTGTTTGTCCTCCTCCAGTGCGGGACGAGCCAACACAAGGGAGCGCATTCGCCAACATCCAGGCACGCAATGCGATTTGGAAAGCAGCTCCTTTCCAAAGAGTTGCACACGAACGATCCTTCAGTCCCGCTCGGGGGGCACGGAACCCCCGCCACACACAGCTTCAAGTAGCGAGTCAGGCGCCGGGACTTTCGCTTACGGCCACACCACCCTGAACACGCCTGATCTCGTCTGATCTCGGAAGCTAAGCAGCGTCGGGCCTGGTTAGTACTTGGATGGAAGACTGCCTGGGAATACCAGGTGCTGTAAGCTTTTGCTCTCCCGGCCAGCAGGGGTCGCCGTTGGTGCCGTAGGCTTTGGGAGGAAAACCTGCAGGATGGAAAGGTGATCTATAGCCTCATCTCTAGAGATGTTTTGTTGCTGTGGCATGTGTGTGACCCATATTCAAAAAAAAAAACCCGTCTGTAAAACGAATATCGAAGCTGCCTCTAAATCTGCAAATGAAGATGAGTCGATAAACCACTCGTTTTTCGTATAACTAGACATATATTCATTTGTTACCGATTTCATTCATTGAGCACGAATACAATAGAGGTACAGCCATTCACTGTTTGACATGTCTGCACTGGTACAGAACCGAGCAATCAGAAAACGGGTGAAACTGTCTTTAGACTCAGCATACAGTACCGAGGCCCCCCATGACCAAATAAAGGCTAACCTCGATAATCAGCCTAAAGAACGCAGACTACAGCAAAACGACTGACTTTGAAAAGGGAATGAACGTCCGGAAGGAGTAGTGGAACTAGCTTGAGATGCTTCTCCGGACCCCTAACTAAAAGCCAGCGAGAACCAGCAGCGGCGTCCACTCCTGTCGAACCGGGATCCTTCCGCAGCCACGCAGCTCGTGGTGTCCTAACCCTCCCGTATCTGATTTTGGACCAAGCACATCAGGGGAGAGCGCGAACGCAGTCCCCCACTACCAGAAATTATGCAGTCGAGATTCCCACATTTGGGGAATTCGCAGGGGTCAGCACAGCCGGAGTGCAATGGCCGAGCCTCGCCCTGGGTGAACCTCCTTCTTGATCAAGGTATCTCCCCTGCCAGGTAAGTATGAGTTAAACAGGCCCCTGCAAGCGGCCCGCACCCACAGCACAAATCGCGCAGCCTAGGCCACCTCCTCGCCCTGCACGCCACCGCCTCCTGCTGGGCCCACTCTTTCACACACTCACACGCCACACTAACACTCAAAAGTGTGGGCAAAACGAGAAAACGAGCGCGCCGTTTCCTACACATCTGCAGTCGCCGTTGCGCATTCGCAGCATGTCCCGGGATGCAATTCGGCCTCATTGCGACGTGCGCCTGCCACACACCGAACAAACCTTTTCAGCAATTTCCAAAAAACGGGCCTGCTTGCCTGCCCACAAGGCTCCGTCTCTTACCTGCTCTCCAGAGCCTGCTGCCTTCTGTGCTTTTCTCTCGGCACCGCTGCAGTGCACACAACTCCTGCAGCGGGAGGGGGGGAGAAAGTTCTCGCGCTCTGCCGCAGGGAAGGCTCGCTCCGTGCGCACACGTCCTTTCGATGCCAGTCCAACAAGTGCTCCGCATTAGCTGCGTCGGGGCTCCAATGGCCACAATGCCGGGGAATGGCACCTGTAAAGTGTTAATTGGGGCACAGGAACAGCCCGTCTCGTCTCGGGGGGGCCGGCTTCAGAGACAATACAGCAAACACAGCGGGGCGGGGGAAGAAGACGACACCACACATGCGGGTACATTCAGCTCCGGCGGGAACGAGACATTTGTCGGTCTTTTCAAGTGCCGAGAGCCGAGCAATCCTTCACTTGTATCGTTTCTCCCCGGTGACTAGATCTGGCCCTGCGACTCTCGACTGGGCTCACCCCCGGGGCAGCCCAGCAGGTGTGAGCCTGGCCGGCACCCGGATGGGAGATTCCACCCCGGAAAAGCTCCGGTTGCTGCTGCTCCTGCAAGAGGTGTGACTGGGACCAGTAGGGAGCGCTCACCCTGCGGGCTGTGTGGCTCTCTTACGCCCCAGCCTCCTGATGGCGACACTCTGCTGCACAAACAGGCGCCGTCCTTCGGGGGAGGCGTCAAACCGAGGTCCCGACCCTCCTTGGCCATTAGGAAACCCCAGGGCTCAATGAATGAAATCGGTAACAAATGAATAAATGTCTAGTTATACGAAAAACGAGTGGTTTATCGACTCATCTTCATTTGCAGATTTAGAGGCAGCTTCGATATTCGTTTTACAGACGGGTTTTTTTTTTTTGAATATGGGTCACACACATGCCACAGCAACAAAACATCTCTAGAGATGAGGCTATAGATCACCTTTCCATCCTGCAGGTTTTCCTCCCAAAGCCTACGGCACCAACGGCGACCCCTGCTGGCCGGGAGAGCAAAAGCTTACAGCACCTGGTATTCCCAGGCGGTCTCCCATCCAAGTACTAACCAGGCCCAACCCTGCTTAGCTTCCGAGATCAGACAAGATCGGGCGTGTCCAGGGTGGTGTGGCCGTAAGCGAGAGCCCTGGCGCATGACTCGCTACTTGAAGCTGTGTGTGGCGGGGGTTCCATGCCCCCCGAGCGGGACTGAAGGATCGTTCGTGTGCAACTCTTTGGAAAGGAGCTGCTTTCCAAATCGCATTGCGTGCCTGGATGTTGGCGAATGCGCTCCCTTGTGTTGGCTCGTCCCGCACTGGAGGAGGACAAACAATCTGCACGGAGGAGCACCAGGCAAGTCTTCAGTGCACAGCACTCTGGAAACATTTCGGGGCTGTCGCGTGTTTATTTCAGCACGTAAAGCGCACCGGTCCAACACGTCGGCCGGGCGCGCGGCGCCTCCGCCCTCTTGCTGCCCCTGCAGCTGCTTCACTTTTCCCTTTAGTTGCCATCGATTTTTTTGTAGTGCTATACATATACGATTGAGGTATCTTAGAGTTCTCCTTCGAAGACCCAGCACTCTCTTTTCTTTTCCCAGTGTTACTCATATCGGACTTTTTAAACCTAAAAAAAAATCGTTTTTTTTTTCTTTCAATTATAACTGAAGTTTAAACAACTAGTGTTAAGTCCTTATTTTTCTGTAGTCAAAAAAAGCAAAAATTAACATTCAGGTCATGAAAAACTCAAAAAAACTCCCCAACCACTAAACTTTACCTCCCACCTGAGCGGCATCTTGAACGCCCCTACCACCAGAGAATGCTCACGATTTCGGAAGCTGTCTCCGGGACGTGCTGATTCCACACATCCTGAATAAATCATGATATTGTTAGTTGCTGTAGCTAGACGTTCAAATGAGTTTCATGGCCAGATGGACTGTTTCCTCCAGTGGTATAATATTGCAGTGAGACAGCACGATGCCTGCAAGACTATGTCACGCTAAACGCCACAGATTGTGTTTGTCCGTTCGTGTCAGTCGTCCCGCAGCCACGGGAAGTGGGACACAAACATGCTGCAATGCTTTCAAGACGTTAGGATTTGTTTGTGCAACATCCAAGAAGAGTACTTGTGGCTTGAATGTGAACTGTACGTGCCCGCCCCCTTTCCTCTGTAGTGCATGAGTTCCTCCCGGCATGACCTTCGTCATTGTTCTGTCATCTTTTATTTAAAGGGTTGTATTTCTGCTGCTGAAAATAAGCAACGGTTTTCTCACAACGCCCTTTGTTCCCAACGGAGCCCTTGTCTGTCATGAAATTCTTCAAAACCTCAAGCTAGAAGAAGAAGAAGACGACAAATATGAAGCGTTATAGCAACGACATGCCATGAGACGATCGATAACGATTTCCATAGGATCCCCGCGGTTGCCTGGCAACCGTCAGCTTTGCGCAGTGGCAGTATCGTAGCCTGTGAGGTTTAGCCGAGGCGCGATTATTGCTAGTTGAAAACTTTTCCCAATACCCCGCTTCCGCCGGTTTGCAATACAATCGGCGAAAGCAATTTTTGACAGTCTCGTCAGAGACTGAGCAAGGTGTTTAAAGACAGATTTTGTCATGGTAACATCATGGTAGAAAGAAACAAGCTTGTTACGTCTCAACAGAAACGCTCTTTAGCTCTTTCAGCGTTATGCAGAGAACAGCGTCTGTCGAGATCACTTTTGAGTCAGCGCGAAACGCCGTGTGCTGTCAGTTTGATTTCATATTGCTCGTAGCGGCGCCCGGCTTTTGTCTGTCAAACGTTAGGTTGCGCTTCTTCATGCTGCATCGTCGGCATGAGTGGAGCTTTTTAAACGTCTGTACTTACTGCGCCCCATAATAAATCGTTTGTCCCCATTCAAAAGAGATTGTGCGATGTCCTGCAGCGTTCGCAAAGCAAACCTTTGACAGTTTGAAAAGAGGAATTTATTCTGCTTCCTGTGCGTGCAGTAGTTACAAAGATGAACGTCTTTACACGATGTGCTGCAGTTTTCAGTGGGCGGGCTTTGTCAGATGGCTTTGAAAAACGCACTGAGACATCATGAGCAGTGTCCTGCATGTTTTCTGTGTATAGCTGTCTTTTAACGCATACAGAATTCATTCGAAATCATTGATTTCTCCAATTAACAAGGGTCCCTTTTTGAACCTGCCAGAAGCATTCTTTCAATGTAACAGATTTACTCCGGGGAAGGGCAGCATGACATTGAGAGTAGCTCAAGCTTTCAGCACCTTTATCTGACTGCATGTATGCAGACACTGCTCAGAATCCCCTGTAAGATTCTCCTTCAATTCCGTTTTGCAGTGCTTTAGCTCTTTCAAAAGGCTTCGCTTTGCTAGTCACAATCCAAGGCTCATGACAGCATTTGAAAACATTCGCAACTGCGTTGGCCAGGAATCGAACCTGGGTTAACTGCTTTGAAGGCAGCTATGCGCAACACTGGCTCGCTCCAGAATAAATCTCACGTCGAGGACATATTTTTTTCCATTTTACCGTGAGTCGGGCTCAGCTGCACAGAGGAGAGAGCAGAGCAATGAGGTCACGGGGACAGGGGAGTCACACGCTGGCGGTTTGAATACGCGGAAGATCACTGAGGGATCCACAGTATATGGACCCTCCGTGCGCCATCAGTCCGCACTCCGGACTCTGAATCCTGCCATCCGAGTTAAGATCTCGGCGGAACCTGAGGCGCAGTTCCTTCTTAAAACGTCATCTGGTGAGCATTTCTAGAATAGTACTTGTATAGATTCAGCCTTTAATGTGTTGCTAGGTTAAAATTGATGACTTCTTGTATTTCAGTAGGCAACTGCCCTCTTGATTTCGGATTTAATTTCTTTATTACAGGGGCGCTTTTATGAAGACAGAGTCATGTTCAGGTACTTTGCTTGATGGAGGAAGCTCATTTCGGACTCTGTGATCTGCTCACCTGGAAAGGTCTGCTATACTACTACAAGAGAGAAGTAGAGTCTGGAAGAAGGGACAATTTTATGATGCTTTGGAAGATAATGTTTTTTTTTCTTATACTGAAAATGAAAGGTAGTTGTTTCTATATGGACTCAGTCTTTGGAATTTGTATATATATATTTCAGTGATCCCTCAGCCATTCCTTCTGTATTGTAATTCAATTTCTCTTTTAAAATTCCTTCCCCACTTCTAGGACCTGCAGTTGCTGAACTCCACAATGGCTTCTATTGGAAAGTCTGTGACTGAGACCAAGTAAGTGTTCACTTTTTTATGAAACCATTATTTATTTAGGAGCAATGAGCAATTCTTTTATAAATGCAATAAAATCATTATGCTCAAACTATGAGAGAGAAAATTAAGGATAATTTAAGAAATCAGTCTTAGCTTGTTTCTATACACAGATGGTATTATTTATTTTCAGAGGAAACCCGCTCACTTGAAGAGGTCGTGTATGAAGCACGCCACGGCAGAAGAGATCAGGATGGCCTCTCAACAGGCGAGGGAGGACATGATGAATCACCTGAAAAACGGGGTCATCGTGGATTACCACAGAATAGAGATCGTGTCTGGTGAGGCAAACAGGATAGTGGTTGTAAGACTGCTAGAGTCCTTGGGCCTTTTTGTACATGGGGAGCCTGAAGACACATTGGCAAGGTGAGATATTTTTAATCTGTAAGGCTTCTGTAGTTTCTTTTTGAAATCATTGTTACAACATATTATGTAAAAGCATGTTGAAAAGAATATACCTGCATTCCAGCGGCCCTGAGCAAGAGGCCGCTGTCCAGGAGGAAGAGATGCCAGAGGCTGCTCTAGAAACTGAAACAGAAGCGGATAAGGAAGGGGAAGATGTGAGCTCTGAAGAACTCTATCAGCAGTAAGACTTTTTATTTTTCAGATGTATCTATTTTTTACTAAAATTCTAATTTGTCTTATAGGTATAAAATGTTTAAACCGGTGTTTTATATCCTTACAGGCCCTGAGTAGTTAAAAAGTATCAGCAGGCCGGAAGAGAGTGGCCCAAGCTGGACTCTATAGAAAGCACTCCCTGGATGCTCCTCTCCTGATTGGATTCAAACAGTACCTTACCAAGGATCTGGGAGTGGCAAATTATTCTCAGGAGGTATTTATTTTTTAAAGGCATTTAAAATTAAGCAATGGTATCTTCATTGTAAATGTTTTTATTTCTTAGCTTAAAATTCACCCATGTGAAATGATGTCAGCCATAAACATCATGACTCTATATTTCCTACCTGAATCTATTCTACTTAAATTATTACATTATACACAATTTGAGTTCATTTTAAAAAGTAAAAGGTAATGAAAGGAATGCATTTTCATAAGAAAGATAATACCGATATGCATGTGATAATCTTCCTTATATCATGTAGTGCATCATTTGGACACTTTGTGGGCTTCAAATACAAAGAAAATCATGTTCTATGGTACAAGATAAATACAAAACTTAAGCTTTTATTTTAATTAGATTTCTTTATAAAGCATAAGCAATCATTTATTACATCGCTTCTTGAATTAAATCTTTTGACAAGAGGTAAGGCTTCTGTTACATTTAAACCCATGTTTAGCTGTGTTTTTTAGATTTAACTGAACCAATTTCTGTGTGTGATAATGTCCTTGAATTCTGACAACATCACACTAAATTACATGATATAAAACAGCTAATGTTTCTAGAGATAAAGTTTCTGAGATGCTTCTAATTACTTTTTATTACCAGGGACAGTTTAATTCACCTTGTACAGTACTGTAAGACCAAGATGCTTTTTTTAAAAGTTATTTAACATTTTATAGAACTTTGTCTACTATGGCAACATGATGTGCTTGGTGAAACTTGGAAAAATACTGCTTGGCCACTTATCTTAAGGTAAAGATAGGATAAAAGTTTATCTTTTGCACCTACCTGACCCCCAGGGAAGGCCAATGCTTTCTAAGTTGATGGTTCCCTACAGTAGACTGTACTTTAATTTCAAAGGTAATGTATATTGACCCAAATCAGTTTTGGAATCCAATCTACTGACGAGATGGAGCACATCCTTTTTTCAGGATTTTAGCATCATACGTTTGGTATATTTAGTCCCTAATGCTGAAAGAAATGATCATAGAACATTTGGACACTTTGTGGGCTTGAAATACAAAGCAAATCATGTTCTATGGTACAAGATAAATACAAAACTTAAGCTTTTATTTTAATTAGATTTGTTTATAAAGCATAAGCAATCATTTATTACATTAATATATGTGAAAATAACATTTTAGCATCATACGTTTAGTATATTTAGTCCCTAATGCTGAAAGAAATGATCATAGAACATGACATCTAACCTTACCTGCGGTGTTTTTAATCCCTATTGCTCAATGCACAGTGAAAGCATTCCATACATGTGTCTGACAATGAGGAATGGGCCCCTGAGACAGTCATTTGCCTGTTTCACAAATGATCGTATTTTACTAGAGGTTCTGTTTGGGATTCAGATGTGCATTCGGACAGCAATCCCTTTCAAGAAATGATACGTTCTGGATGAGGTCAAAGGTGCTGGAACACTGTATCTAGGATGTGTTTGCAGAGACTGTGTGTCTCCTGCTTCAACGCAGTGATAAACAGATGTGCTCCTTTAATTTATTGGTACATGCCCAGGGCAGTAAGCAGTCTGAGGATTTATTTCCAGATGGCATAGAGCAGTGAAGCAGTGAAGTAGTGCAAAACACTGGATCATTATATTATTAGAATCTATTCTACTTAAATTATTACATTATACTCAATTTGAGTTCATTTTAAAAAGTAAAAGGTAATGAAAGGAATGCATTTTCATAAGAAAGATAATACCGATATGCATGTGATAATCTTCCTTATATCATGTAGTGCGTCATTTGGACACTTTGTGGGCTTGAAATACAAAGAAAATCATGTTCTATGGTACAAGATAAATACAAAACTTAAGCTTTTATTTTAATTAGATTTGTTTATAAAGCATAAGCAATCATTTATTACATTAATATATGTGAAAATAACATTTTAGCATCATATGTTTAGTATATTTAGTCCCTAATGCCGAAAGAAATGATCATTTGTTTAACATGCACGGGTCTGTCTCAAAGGATGCAGTACTCCTGAAGGGCCTCAAACCCTACATTTCGGATGCCTAGCTGTATCCCTCACATGTGGCACCTCAGAATGACTTCTAACCTTACCTGTGGTGTATTCAGTCCCTATTGCTCAATGCACGGTGTACATACTGCATACATGTGTCTTGAGAATGAGGAATGGGCCCCTGAGACAGTCATTTGCCTGTTTCATAAACAGGGACCTGGACCTAGACCTGGCCCGTACAGGGCTCAAACCCGCGACCTTGGCGTTATTAGCACCACGCTCTAACCAACTGAGCTAACCGGCCTCATGACAGTGCTCCTCTCTGTGCTGCAAAAAATCAAACTCAGGGAATTTCTTTTGTCCTCCTTTGAATAGAAAGCCGTGTAATCAGTGTACGGGCTTTCTCGTGCAGTTTCATGGTTCTTGTAACCCAAATCCTACACTGGCCTGAAGTGCCCCCCCATTTCACAGCATTTTTCAGCTGATTTAAAATGTACCTAAAGGAGAAGCATTATTGAAGACCATCAATTACCAAGAGCTTTTGTCAAAGGTTTTGGTGGTCATTTTGAATGACCACAGAGCGCTGTGACCTCGGTTTTATCCAAAAAGACAGCGCCCTTTTACAACACAGCATCTCCGTCACTATACTGGGGCATTGGGACCCGCACAGACCTCAGGGTGAGCGCCCCCCCGCCGGCACCATTAACACCGCTTCCAGCTGGAAGCTTTGTTTTTCCCTGTAGCTCACCCTCATCCGGATTCTGACCTGGCTCACACCTGCTTAGCTTCAGTGGGTTTTCAGTTGCGAGTTGCAAAAGTTGGGATGCAAGTGATGGAGCCGTTCGCTGCAAAAGCCACTGGCCAGGAATCGAAACCAAGCCTCCTGCGTGGCAGGCGAGAGTTCTAACAATGAACCACCAATGCTCAATGCCTGTACCTTCAAAAAAGACGCTTTTTTGGTGCTGTGTGCAAAAAGCGTCGACATCTACTTCCAGCTGCAAAATGCCATCCGCGGACGCTGTGAATTTATTTATTTAGACACCGCTCAGAATCCCCTGTAAGATTCTCCTTCAATTCCGTTTTGCAGTGCTTTAGCTCTTTCAAAAGGCTTCGCTTTGCTAGTCACAATCCAAGGCTTGTGACAGCATTTGAAAACACTTGCCACTGCGTTGGCCAGGAATCAAATCCGGGTCAACTGCTTGGAAGGTAGCTATGCTCACCACTATACCACCAACACATGCCCGGGGGAGCCCTCCAGGACACCACCAGAGAATGCTCACGATTTCAGAAGCTGTCTCCGGGACGTGCTGATTCCACACATCCTGAATAAATCATGTTATTGTTAGTTGCTGTAGCTAGACGTTCAAATGAGTTTCATGGCCAGATGGACTGTTTCCTCAAGTGGTATAGTATTGCAGTAAGACAGCACGATGCCTGCAAGACTATGTCACGCTAAACGCCACAGATTGTGTTTGTCCGTTCGTGTCAGTCGTCCTGCAGCCACGGGAAGTGGGACACAAACATGCTGCAATGCTTTCAAGACATTAGGATTTGTTTGTGCAACATCCGAGAAGAGTACTTGTGGCTTGAATGTGACTGAGCAAGGTGTTTAAAGACAGAGACTGAAAACTGTTAAAGGATGAGTCAAAGTAACGTCTAATCGGATTAGTTTCCTTAGAGCTGGTTCAGAGTTTGCTCAAGAGTTTACCTTTCACAGATGCGCAAAGAAGAATGTTGGGGGTGCACGCTTCAAGGCGCCTTACAGCTGTAGGGAGTGATTTCAGACGATTCGTGGCGTGTGCTCATTCCCATATACCGTACGCCCCGGGGTGCAGTGCTAGGATGACGTACAATACCGCTTGGGCACGTAACGGCGTTATATGCAAGTGCGGGACGTGAGGGTTTTGCGTTTGTTCGTTTTGTTTTGCTCTGCTTTGCTTTGTTTTGCTTTCCATCGCGTTGGTAAGAGCGTAAATAAAAAGGCGATTCCTGTGTCGACCACTAATGTAAGAGCTATTTCAAGTGCGCCGTGGTGCGGCTTTTCAAATGCTTAACAGGATGATTTTGCATGCACGCGTGCTTTCATGCAGTCGTGTGTGCAACCATGTCTGCTTACGTGCAAACGGGCGTGGTTTCATGTATGCAAAAAACTTTCCTGGGCTCTTCTGAAGCACATAAAATTATTTGGAGATATACATTTGTCTTATTTTCCTCTTAGGCTCTAGAATTGATAACTTTTTTTTCATTTTTGGCATTTTTCATCATTTTCCAGAAAGTGGTTGCAAGCCCAATATCATGCGAAGAAACTTCAGGATTCGGGGATCAGTCAATGGATTTTCTTCAAAGTTGGATTTTTGCACTCTGTGGACCAAGAGATGTTGTTCTATAATGTTTTTTTTTTTTTTCAAATTTAAAAATATCATTTTTTCATGGAGCTTTGAATGGGATGGATTCACCCTCCTTTAGCCAGGACAGAGCTCCAGGAGCCTGGGTAGGATTCTAGCTTTCTCCCCTTGCAGGCACCTGGCACAGAAGACAATATTTTTTTCCTTAAAATCTTTTTTTTTGTGTTCCTTGTTGTTCCAAACTTAATTTTAATCACTTTTAATTAGAGATTTTATTAAAAATAGTGCAATAAATGACTAATTTCACAAAAATTAATGTAATATAAAACGGATGTTTTCAACTTTATTGTAGTGTTTTAGAAACTAATATGTCTTCAAAAATGGTTGTTTTTCACTCCTATGAATTAAAACTGTTGTTATATGATGTTTTTTTTTTCAAATTTTAAATGATCATTTTTTCATGGAGCTTTGAAGGGGATGGATTCACCCTCCTTTAGCCAGGACAGAGCTCCAGGAGCCTGGGTAGGATTCTAGCTTTCTCCCCTTGCAGGCACCTGGCACAGAAGACATCATTTTTTTCCTTAAAATCTTTTTTTTTGTGTTCCTTGTTGCTCCAAACTTAATTCTATTCACTTTTAATTAGAGATTATATTAAAAATAGTGCAATAAATGACTAATTTCACTAAAAATACTAAAAGTAATATAAAACTGATGTTTTTAACTTTATTGTAGTGTTTTAGAAACTAAAATGTCTTCAAAAATGGTTATTTTTCACTCCTAGGAATGAAAGCTGATGAATGAATGAATGAATGATGATGAATGCATCGCTTGCGTCAGGCGTCGTACATGATCAATTTAAGGTAGTGGTTCTTAGACCGCTCCTTAAGAAGTCAAATTTGGATCCACAAGTTCTTAACAACTACAGGCCTGTCTCAAAGGTCCCATTTCAATCTAAAAGTCTTGAAAGAATAGTTGTTGCCCAACATCAAATGGATTCAAATAATATACTTGAGAAATTTCAGTCTGGTTTCTGAAACTGCATTAACAAGAGTCGTAAATTATATTCTCTTAGCTACTGATGCGGGGAATGCAACAGTGCTAGGTTGCAACAGTGCTAGGAATGCAAACTTTAGGTTGCGCTTCTTCATGCTGCATCATTGGCATGAGTGGAGCTTTTTAAACGTCTGTACTTACTGCGCCCCATAAGAAATCGTTTGTCCCTGTTCAAAAGAGATTGTGCGATGTCCTGCAGCGTTCGCAAAGCAAACCTTTGACAGTTTGAATAGAGGAATTTATTCTGCTTCCTGTGCGTGCAGTAGTTACAAACTTGAACGTCTTTACACGATCTCCTGCAGTTTTCAGTGGGCAGGCTTGGTCAGATGGCTTGGAAAAACGCACTGTGTTTCGGCTCGGGAAACATCATGAGCAGTGTCCTGCATGTTTTCTGTGTATAGCTGTCTTTTAACGCATACAGAATTCATTCGAAATCATTGATTTCTCCAATTAACAAGGATCCCTTAAATGATGAGTCAAAGTAACATCTAATCGGATTAGTTTCCTTAGAGCTGGTTCAGAGTTTGCTCAAGAGTTTACCTTTCACAGATGCGCAAAGAAGAATGTTGGGGGTGCATGCTTCAAGGCACCTTACAGCTGTAGGGAGTGATTCGAGACGATTCGTGGCGTGTGCTCGTTCCCATATACCATACGCACCGGCGTGCAGTGCTAGGATGACGTACAATACCGCTTGGGCACGTAACGGCGTTATATGCAAGTGCGGGACGTGAGGGTTTTCGTTTGTTCGTTTTGTTTTGCTCTGCTTTGCTTTGTTTTGCTTTCCATCGCGTTGGTAAGAGCGTAAATAAAAAGGCGATTCCTGCGTCTACCACTAATGTAAGAGCTATTTCAAGTGCGACGTGGTGCGGCTTTTCAAATGCTTGTGGGCATTTCTCTGTTGTTGATTCTTTTTTTGTGTGTAACAAAGTGGCATTTTCATGTCCGGACGGGGAGACTTTATCATTCCGACATGAAGCCACCCTTAAGTCCTCTGAGGCGTGTCTGTCTGCAAGGCTTGTATTTTGGAAATGTTTTTTTGAAACGGAGAACGACTTTGAAATAGGCTTCCGCCGGCGCCTCGCGATCCAGGTAAGATTGTAGCAAGAACGCAGCGGCTGTGGGGCTTGCTGTAGTCGTGGCCGAGTGGTTAAGGCGATGGACTAGAAATCCATTGGGGTCTCCCCGCGCAGGTTCGAATCCTGCCGACTACGTTGTCCGCCTCCAGTTGGTGTGTTCCGGCGCAAGCAAAGAAGCGCGCCTCTTTGCTGTTCCTGGTGGTTTTAAAACGCCCAATCGCTTGTACCCGCTGCCTTGAAATAAATTCTTCAGCATCCGCGAATGGCATTTTGCAGCTGGAAGCAGATGTCGACGCTTTTTGCACAGAGCACCAAAAAAGCGTCTTTTTTGAAGGCCCAGACACTGAGCATTGGTGTTTCAGTGGTAGAATTCTTGCCTGCCACGCGGGAGGCTTGGGTTTGATTCCCGGCCAATGCAGTGGCTTTTGCAGCGAGCGGCGCCATCACTTGCATCCCCTTGCAACTCGCAACTGAAAACCCACTGAAGCTAAGCAGGTGTGAGCCAGGTCAGTACCCGGATGAGGGTAAGCTACAGGGAAAAACAAAGCTTCCAGCTGGAAGCGGTGTTAATGGTGCCGGCGGGGGGGCGCTCACCCTGAGGTCTGTGCGGGTCCCAATGTCCCAGCATAGTGACGGAGACGCTGTGTTGTAAAAGGGCGCTGTCTTTCGGATGAGATGTAAAACCGAGGTCATAGTGCTCTGTGGTCATTAAAAATGACCACCAAAAGCTCTTGGTAATTGATGGTCTTCAATAATGCTTCTCCTTTAGGTACATTTTAAATCAGCTGAAAAATGCTGTGAAATGGGGGGACACTTCAGGCCAGTGTAGGATTTGGGTTACAAGAACCATGAAACTGCACGAGAAAGCCCGTACACTGAATTACACGGCTTTCTATTCAAAGGAGGGCAAAAGAAATTCCCTGAGTTCGATTTTTTGCAGCACAGAGAGGACCACCGTTGTGAGGCCAGTTAGCTCAGTTGGTTAGAGCGTGGTGCTAATAACGCCAAGGTCATGGGTTCAATCCCCGTACGGGCTATGTTCTTTTCTCCTCTCTTACCAAAGCTGTTAGGTTCCTTTCTGTGGTGAGATGGGTTGTCATGCAATGCTGCCACATAGTGCCGACAGACAAGAGTGTTGCGGGAGAAGAGAAAAGTGTTTGAAGATTTAAGAGTGTCTTAGGTGGAGTCAAAATCAAGTGTCACAAATGCAAGTGGGAGGATTTCCAATGTTTAATATGGTAAAAATAAGCAGAAGTTATCTGCCGGTCATGGCACAGTCTGCCATGCTTTTGTCAGATACTGTAAAGTGGTGTCGAACTGGAGCCTCACCATTTGCATATGTGAGGCTCCAGTTATACATCGAGTGTCACATTAAATGACAAAAATGAAGAGAGTTAAAGCAGCTGGAGAGGTTTTCTTACAACTTTTGAGCTGACACAGTTTTGGAAAATGTTTCCTTCACGCTGCACTGTACAACATAGGCAGCCAAGAGTCTCCAAAACAAAACAGAATTGACAGATAGGAGAAAATTCCCACTCGTCCTGAAGTTCCCAAAATCCAGCACTGAGCGTAAACAAAGTGTCGAAGTAGCGTGGGAATGCTAACCCTAACCCTAGCTGGAGTTTGAGCAATCCAGCACTGAGCGTAAAAAGATGAGTCAAAGTAACGTCTAATCGGATTAGTTTCCTTAGAGCTGGTTCAGAGTTTGCTCAAGAGTTTACCCAGTGGGCATTGATTCGTCGAATATACGTATATTCACGGCGAAAATACGGCTATACGTATATATACGTCGCCTCGACGTATAATCAACGTCGAATTGCAACCGTAAAATCTACGACATTAATAAACGCATATATAACGTCGAAAACACATCTAACACAGTGCCTGAGGCTTTTTACTGTATGTATCGTGTGTGCCGCAACTAGGAGTATACGGCACTCTGCACAGTGTACGAAGTAAATTATTTTCGCAGTAATTAATTTACACGTGTATAATAAATATAGTAAATATAATAAATTAATTACTGCGAAAATAATTTTCTTCGTAAATCCTGCAATCCAGATGATTGGGGTATTGGTGCATGGCTACAGTCTGTGCTAGGAACATGGAGAGGGTCTCTGGTTCAATACATATTTGTGGGTCTGGTATTATTCGTTATGATCATATCGTTAATATCCTGTTTGAAAAACATGTGGACTAAAGCTGCTGCTTCTGTGCTAATTGTACGCCCTGAAGGGATCATGAAGGTCAAAAAATGATTTCATGGGAAAGGTTCTCTTATCTAGTGGCAGAACCTGATGGGTAGAACAATATAGCTTTAAGGGGGGTTACCCTTGGGAGTGATTCCCCTAGATGCAAATGATTATTGTGGTTTGTTTGTTCATAATAAGATGTTTTGCAGGAACGGAACAAAGAGAAATTTTACAACTTCAGCTAGAATTGTTCTACAAAACGTCACAGCTGAGGCAGGGGAACAATGTGTAGATTTTTCTAAGAGTTATTACCCAGTTGTTGACCAATCTGTTGACCAATGTTGACCAAAAAAGCCTAGGATTATGCTGGGCTCCAGCCCACAGGGATTTACCTGTGCTGTAAGAACTAATGAGTGAATAAGGAGACTGGATTCTGGTGAAAGACTTCAGGAAAAAGAAATGGTGTTCACTCAGGTGGAGGGGGCTGTACCAGGTGCTGCTGACCACTGCCACTGCTGTGAAGGTCACAGAAATGGTGCCCTGGATTCATGCTTCCCACTGTAAAAAGGTCACAAACGAACTGAACAAAGCGCAGGAGTGATGTCTCCACAAGGACAGATGGGGATAACCTGCTTGGGACTGATGTGCACAGCCTTTTTCCTTTTTATGTAGAAGCCTGTCACCACCCCAAAAGAGGAAGAATCTAAACACGAAGCCTCTTTGTATACAAACTGGCTGAATGAAACTGATAATGAGGGGGATATGAGTAATTTGTGGTATAAATTTATAAATCATACTGTAAAGTTAAAGAAATTTAATGCATCTTGTTATATATGTGCTTTAATGCCTCATTCTACAGCCTCACCCATGCGACTTTTTATGAAATGTACTCTTTTATTAATATCATGTTAGAAGGCTTAGACGCTATCAAACAAGAATTAAGGGGAGTTAGATTAATGGCACTTCAGAACAGGTTCGTGCTGGACCTTCAAAATGCAGCATCTGGAGGAGTCTATGCTTTAGTAGGAGACTCCTGTTGTACATATATTCCAGCTAATGACTATGATTACGGAAATCTTACACTCGCTATTCAGCATTTAAAAGAACTAAAAGACAAGGTGAATAAAGAGAGAGGCATAAAAGATACACCGGCTTTTCTCTCCTGGTTAGAATCACTGTTTGGGCCAGGGGGAATGTTTTTCTTTTAAGTTACTAACACCGATTATAGGGGCTGTGATACTTGTCTTCCTGTTTTTATGTTGCTGTATGACATGTATTATTCCAATGCTTCGAAATATGGAAATATGGTACCTAGGGGGATAAACTGTTCATCCTTCCAGTCTGGAGAATTGGCAGCTGTCTGACGTCAGTAAGTGATCCTTAAAAAATTAATAGTTCCATGACAGTGTGCATCACCAGAAAATCAATTTCAATGCATTAAAACTCTTGTTATCCTTCTGATCATTGAAGTGTCATTGCCCCAGCACTGTATACTCTTACTTTTGACGCCTGTCTGAAGTTGGATCCATTTCTAAGAATGGTGACTCACATATCCTCATGCTCAACTTTGGCTCAACCACACAAACTATGAAGTTAATCATCTGCTTTTGCTCCAAGATTTATGTTACTAGGCTCTCTCCTGGGGATCCTCGTGTTCAAACTTTGCCCTTATTGTGGATGATCCATGACAGAATTCAGGGAATTCAGAATTCTGATACCTCAGCTCAGATTCTGACTGGGCAGACTGTCATTGCCTGGTGTGAATGTGTGCATATCTGTTTTTGTGCATGTTCTGTGGCCTGTTGTACAGTACATCACAAATGAAAGGGAAATGGAAAACTAAAATAAGACTCAAGTGTTTTATCTTTCATTAACAGTGTTTCATTAGTATCTGTGCTAGATCCTGTCATCCACTGCTTACCACGACAGGCTCTAGCACAGGATAGCAGCTAATACATTTAACAATCTCACTGCACAATGTTGTATATTCAAGGGCTGATCTTCTGTACTTTTTCTTTCACTTTTCATTTCCTAGAAACTCAGTCCTGCCAGGAATAATCTGAGAACAAAATCAATCTGAGTGAAAATCTAAGCAGAGGAAGATTGTTTTACAGAGTTAACAAGGTCTAATTCAAGGTCATCAGCACTAACAACATTCTCTCTGGAGACAGGCGATAAGAAAATTGAAAGTGTGTATTGTTACATAACAGCAGAGACTATGAGTTATGCTATCATGAGAGTGGTGATGGATTTTTTTCATTGCTTAGTTTTGCAGGTTCTGTACATTTGAACATTCAAAGTGACTAAAGTAAAGGAGTTTTCCCTTTTTACCACATAATTCCCAAAGATCAACACTAATAGAAAGCCTAATTCCAGCCAAGATTCAATTACTGTCTCTCAGGCATCCCAGCAGTGGATTTCATGACTTCAGACAGCCATCTTTATCAGTGGAGAACTCAATGCTCTGAGGTTTACTGGCAGAGTCTCACACTGGGTAATATGTTGGTAAATAATGTCCTATGGAATTCTACTATTGATAAATTCTACTATGGAACTGCGATGTGTCCTGAAAAAATCTTCTATGATAGTGGTACAGTCCATCACACCCCACCTACAGCCTTTAAAAGAGAAAAAAATATTCTGATATTATGGTGGAAAAAGAGCCCTGGAATCTTTGTAGAAGGACCAAAGACGGAAAGAACGGGCAGTGTAACCATGGCGAAGAGAAGGGAAATATTGGAGAGAGCTTTTTTCATACACTTTTTATCATTGTTTTTCCAGCCCAACAATGATCAACAAATATGGGCAGGCGTCCTGTGCCAAATCCAATCTACCTTTCTTCCAAGCATACAGGAATGTCAGTGAATTAAATATTGACATATGAAAATACCCAAAAATATGCAATCACACATATGCAGTTTGAGCAAACATAAGACAATACCCAAGTACCACAAACTACCAGGCATCATTAGCAGTTCAGGTGGGGAGCTGTGTCAGCATGCGTAGGCTGCAAAGGAACAAGTAATAGGTCTATTCCATGCTTAAAAGAGAAGAAAGAAAACACAACATTTCAGCCGTGGAGCCCTCACACCTGAAGAAGGCTCCACGGCCGAAACGTTGTGTTTTCTTTCTTCTCTTTTCATCTAGTGTCATTAGCCAGTTCCTGTCAAAATAAAATAGAAATGGATAACATTCTAGAGAGAGTTTGAAATACCAAGGTACAATTTAAACCATATTTCTTCCACTACAACCACAATATTTTGGAGAGATCGCTGAGCCTAACTGTTCTGGCATGCCCGTTAGCCTCCGTCCTGCTTCAGCAATGAATGCAACGGGGCACATTCTGAGGGAGATGCGGTCAATCAGGTTGCAGGAAAACCACGCTATGCTTTTTTTTGAGATCCTGAAAAGGACAGAGGGGCCATGTATATGTGTGCAGCTGGATATGTAATTGCAGGTGGCGTAGCAAATTCTGCTGAAGCCCCACTGCCTGGTGTGGACGGTAGCTGTGCATGTTGCAGCAGAATTGTGCATGTGAGATCAAGGGGGCATGTCATGTGTTTGAGCACTTCACTCCCTTCCGGAAGCACGTGATTCCCTGAGTCCAAAAAATTTGTAAGTTCTTTGGATGACCTGTGGACCGATCTTTCACGATGAAGAATTCCTTAAGAAGAATAGATCTCGGCCCACCATCCCAATGCCTCCATCTCAAAACAGCAACCTCCCACTGCCCTTAGTCTGCAAGGCAGTCCTTTCAAGTGCGATGATGACGCCGGGACCTTCGTTGCCTATTGTACGAGCTGAACTTTTGTGCTCATCAATTCAACGCTCTTTCCATCAACTCATCTTGTCTTTTGACGCTTCGTGTTTTGTGCTCCTTTGACTATCGGCATATCGGGTGACTGCAAACACTGAAGTTCTTGCTTACGGAGTGTGGAATAGTGTTTTCAAGTGATCGCTGTTCTGTCATGTTGACGCCGAGTGAATCTTTCTTTGGCAACATGGGCAGGCTGACAGCAGCGCGAGCGAAAGTAATGGCAAATTTCTTGACTTATTTCTGAATGTGAATGTTCTTTAGAAAAGGGATGCGGCGTTGCTTCTCCCCCGTGTAAAGGTCACGCATTCCAGACGTGGTTATGAGCGAACAGTTGCCGCAAGTGTTTGAAAAGAGCAAGAGAGGAAGCAGCCCTGCCCCGTGTGAGGATCAAACTCAGGACCTTCAGATGATGAGACTGACGCGCTACCAACTACGCCAACGAGGCCAGCTGCAGTACACAGCCGGAAAGTTTGCCTCATGGATTTCAGTCGCCCGTTCCCTAATCTTTAGACGCCCTCTGCTGGATGTTGCATTTGCCTTTTGATCTCACCGATACTTTTTTGGTCTGTTTCTGTTGCGAGTCTGTTTTTCAGATCTCACCTAGCACAAGTCTCTCTGGCTGAAGTGGCCTCTCTGCTTCAGCATCGTGCCCTCACTCAGCCATTAAAAACGTCACTCGGACTTCTGACATGCTGACATGAAATGTCAAGAGAGAGTGGCGGAGACGCTTAAGGCAGAGAGAAGATGAAGAGGGGGCGTGGCTGCGAAATGATTGACAGCTGCATGACGCTCTCCATGCAAGGCGTGACCACAGGCTAAAGGACACCTTTCGGCACATCAAGCTCTAAGCACACACCTGGAGGACGTGGGAAATGATCCTGCTACCTCTCGCATGCAAAGCGAGCGCTGTACCATGCAAGCTAACCCCCCTCGCTGGGGCTCATGCCTCGGTGTCGCCTAGTGCCGCTTGTTCCCCTCTTACCGGGTGCAGTTCACTGCCCTTCGTCTGCAAGGCAGTCGTGTAATTGCGGCTTTCTTGACTTATTGATGAAGGTCTGACTGGACGAGCGAATGACGCCTCTCCCCCGTCCTCAAGCTCGCTGACAGAATAAAATGGAAAGTGCTGCCGTGGCTCATTGGTTTAGGGGTATGATTCTCACTTAGGGTGTGGGAGGTCCTGGGTTCAACTTGCGAATGAGCCCTTGTGTGTTCTTTTTGTCCTCGTCCACAAGACTGGGAACTGATATCCACATCACCTTGCAGCATCTGCTTATGGCAAACGATGGAATGTGACTAATGACTGAACGAGCCTGGTGAATACTCATCACGTGGCACAATGAGAGCGTGCAGTCAGCTGTCCAAGGCAGCAACCTCATTGCTCGTTCAAAAGAACACGTACTGAAAACTCATCACCACTATGTCGTAAATGAGCACCGCGATCGCTTGTTGTCATGCGTCCTTACTTGGGAAATGCAGAAGCAAAAACTGCCCTCTCTCAGTCACCGAAACGTGTGCGGCTCGCCTTGCACTCTCTGCGCCTCGCATATTTATGGAGCTGTCTGCTCTTCTTTCTGTTGAAGTACGCAAGTTACGTGGCGTACTGCAGACTATGATGTGCTCAATGACAGCTTTCAAGATTTGAAAACTATGAGCTTGATGGCTCAAGTCGAACGAATGTGGTTGTTACGCAATTGATGATCAAACGCACGTATTCTAACGATTCGTGAGAGTATGTTCTAAAGGTCCCTGGCTCGATCCCGGGTTTCGGCATTTTGTTTCATCGCGCCCTTTGTTCCTATCTCCAGCGCCCTCTGCCTAAAGTGACGCGTCCCTTTCTCAGCCCGAAACGCAAGCGAGACACCAGCAGCAGTCCCTACAGGTTTCCGTAGTGTAGCGGCTATCACGTTCGCCTAACACGCGAAAGGTCCCCGGTTCGAGACTGGGTGCAAACAGCCTCTTCTTGCACGCTCCTGCACTTCACAGAGGTCTTGAACCACCAGTCATTTGTTCCCAATGTATTTCGGGTGCCTTCATGCACTCTTGTACCAAACGCACGTTTTTTCTGTACCTGGAGCCGATCATTTGCAATTGGGCTATCCCTACAGACCAAGACGAGCTCTGTCGGCTCAAAAGCAGCGCAACACCTGCGAGAACAACAGAAAGATTAGTACCCAGCGGGGGCCTCTTAGTGAGCCCAAGATCTAATCAAGAATCGACTCCAGAAACAGACGTTGCATTTCAACTGAGCCCCAGTATACATCGACCCTTCGGCACTCTGAGTGACAACTCTCTTGCGTGTTTTCTCATATTTATGTAGTTTGCTTGCATGATGCCCGGAACAGCAGGGTTGTGCACTCCCATATGGTCTAGCGGTTAGGATTCCTGGTTTTCACCCAGGCGGCCCGGGTTCGACTCCCGGTATGGGAACGTGTCAATTTTGCCTCCTGCTTTCCAAAAGATCAGCACTGTGTACGAAGGAGCCACATTAAAACTACTCAACGTGCAAAACGTGCGAGAAGAGGGGGCGCTTGTTTCCAGCCGAAACTTCTCGCGTGTGAGACGAGCTGACCATCGCTGCAGGAGGTGGGAGGGTCACTCTGGTAGACAGGGCTGACCTTCGGCAATAGGATTTATACTCTCCAAGATGATATTTGCACTTTCTGGAGAGGCGATTTTCTCCACTTCAGTAGCCCGATTTCGTCGATTGCGTGGAGAGGGCTGTAGAATGTGGCGCCGTCTTTCCTGCTCCGTCCATGACAGGCGTGCTGGTCTCTGGAGAGAGAGCACGGTCCATCAGCGCACCCCAATAAAGGCACTGGAAGCAGCTGAATCGCATTGGCGAAGCTCAGCGCTGGGCCGCTGGGCACATCTGACCACAGTTTCCGTAGTGTAGTGGTTATCACGTTCGCCTCACACGCGAAAGGTCCCCGGATCGAAACCGGGCGGAAACAGACCAGACTTCTTCTGTCGCCACGCACAAAAGGGGATTGGGGATTCACCTAGCGCTGTGATCGAACAGACCCACTCACCTCTTAGTGTGACGGGATCTGCACAGTGCATGTCGCAGCGCATCCTGCTTTCACTTCAATGCGCGTCCTGATGTACCCCGGTCTCCCGCGTGACAGGTGGGGACAGGTGACAGGTCCACGTGACAGGTCCTATACTAACGAGGAAGACATCACTCTCTCCGACCCCCGGCATCGTGTCCCGACCCACCGTGCTGGAAGCCGACTCGTGCTGTGATTCCTTTACGGAGCAGAAATGACAACCGAGGAGCCGAGAAATCATTTCAGCATTTCGCGTCTGAACGGAAAACACAAACGACCAACTCGGAATGATTTGCCTTTGACGCTTATCAAAGCGTTCTTTGTGCATCGAACAGACCCACTCACCTCTTAGTGTGGCGGGATCTGCACAGTGCATGTCGCAGCGCTCCCTGCTTTCACTTCAATGTGTTTCCTGATGTCGAGTCTTGTGCCGTGCGGAGGCTCTGAAAGCGAGAGCAATGAAAAGGTGCACGACGCTGTGTTAGAAAACAGAGAAGTGAAAGGCAGTCCTTTCTCTAAGGAGGTAAAAGAAAAGCTACTCCCCGTCGGGGAATCGAACCCCGATCTCCCGCGTGACAGGCGGGGATACTTGCCACTATACTAACGAGGAAGACATCACACGCTCCGACCCCCGGCATCGTGTCCCGACCCAGCGTGCTGGAAGGCGACGCGTGCTGTGATTCCTTTACGGAGCAGAAATGACAACCGAGGAGCCGAGAGATCATTTCAGCATTTCGCGTCTGAACGGAAAACACAAACGACCAACTCGGAATGACTTGCCTTTGACGCTTATATACCTCTTAGTGTGGCGGGATCTGCACAGTGCATGTCGCAGCGCTCCCTGCTTTCACTTCAATGTGCTTCCTGATGTCGAGTCGTGTGCCGTGCGGAGGCTCTGAAAGCGAGAGCAATGAAAAGGTGCACGACACTGTGAAATAAACATTAATAAACGCATATATAACGTCGAAAACACATCTAACACTAGGAGTATACAGCACTCTGCACAGTGTACGAAGTAAATTATTTTCGCAGTAATTAATTATATTTACTATATTTATTATACACGTGTAAATTAATTACTGCGAAAATAATTTACTTCGTACACTGTGCAGAGTGCCGTATACTCCTAGTGTTAGATGTGTTTTCGACGTTATATATGCATTTATTAATGTCGTCGATTTTACGGTTGCAATTCGACGTTGATTATACGTCGAGGCGACGTATATATACGTATAGCCGTATTTTCGCCGTGAATATACGTATATTCGACGAATCAATGCCCACAGCTTGGCATACAAGGGTTTTGCGGAGGGGTCTTGCCACCTGCCTGAAAAAAAAACAGTAAAATGTTTGAGTGCCTATAGAGTTTCTATTTTTATTTTCTTGAGAAAAGTTGATACCATTTCCTGGAAACCCCGTCCCCCATCAGTGCGCGGTGCCCGGGGAAAAATCTGTAGGGGGGCGTCTGAAATTCTGAGCGGGGGTGATATTTCGGTTGAAACGGAGCTGTACGGTGCAGCTACCCAAATGAAATCTCGCAGCTATGCCATTAATTAGTGCTTTATGATAGAAGATATCGACTAGCAATCTGGTATTTGCGATGAAGTTCAGTTTCACATTTTTCGTCACTCTCACTGGAGAGTATTGCCTGGAGCGAAAAGTACCATAAGCGTTCATTTTTGCAGCTACATGGACGTTCTGAATCGTTAAGAAAAAATGTTGTAAAACCAACAGAAAGCACAGACTGCTATAACTAGTCCTAGTTATATAACGATTTTAAGTATAATGATAAACTACTGCAAGGAATCGGTCCACCTGAGCAAACAGGATCGTAATGTTGACACTCAATAACGACACTGATATGTGCAGTTCCTGGACGGATAGCCCTCCTGCCCATCAAACAGACTGAGTGACTGTTCCTGTCATTTAGTGTTGTCTGACCATTGACAAAGTACAACTATTTTTTTAGGGCGCAAATTAAGTTAGGTAAATCTTTTTGCCCAAAACTGAAGGGGCAACATTCCCCCCTCCCCCCGTGATGCCAGGCCTGTCCCCATCCTATTCCATAATGTCATTATATATAATACCATACAACAGTGACCGATCCTTACTAACTACATGCGTTAAAATTGCACATCAGCTCATAGCAGGGGGCACATAGCCGCGATGTATTATCAATGTTATATTTCAACCATAATATCGACAACATTAATAAACGCATACGTTGAGAAAATATCGAACCCAGCATATTTTCCGGTTATATACCACAATGCATTGCTAGTATTCGTTGGTCACAATTTTGGACACATTTTTCAAACGTAGAAGTATATCCGCAAATATCTCAGCAATCCTCTTTTGACGAGTAAGTATGAACAATAATAATACTATCTGAATACATACAGATCTTTCTTAATATTATTTTGATTAAAATAGTACGTGAATAAGCAAAAAATGGCACATAAAATAGTGTGAATGGGGAAGATGACACAAAATCGTTTTGCCGTTTCTCTATTCTTATTCTATGTTGTACTTTCAAACTTTGGGTACTCTTTAATTAGGACAGACTTTATTGCTCAACTGCTATGATGCAAGCCAAATTTCATACATTTATTTCAGTTTTGAGCTTAGTAAACCGTTCACTTTTTAGATTATACTAAAGAAGATATTAATCATCATTTATTTGGGAAGTAATATTATATCATTTTCTCCTAGCTGCGGTGCTGAAGTCCCACCCTACATCAACAGAAAAAGAAATAAAGGAGCATGCAATGTGTTACTTGAAGAATCCATATGAAAGACAGGGGGCCAGGAGATCTGGACACTGAAAATAATAGGTTTTTGGTTCTAACTGTTAGGACAATTAGACAGGGTTTGCAAATAGTGGAAAAAAATCATCTTAACTTCCATTGTAATATTTTTTTTTCTTGGAAATATAGAAGTTGTACATTTTAAAATGTATATTTGAATCAAAATGTGGTTTTGAGTTAGTGTGTTAATGTAATTAGTTTTGTGTTTGTCATTACTATACTGTATATTGCCATGTTACCAGAATTTGTAGCTGAAGTTTAAGACTAGTTGTGTTTTTTTATGATTATTGCCCATATGTTGATTGTTGATTGATTGTATACAATGTATAATTTGAAATACATATGTTTCAGGTGTGAATGTGTATTTTCAGAATACATTTCTAAATCTAATCATTGGCTTGGTTTACTTGTTTCTACACCTATAAAATCTATCTTTGATGTATAATAGACCTCTACCCATATACGTATAATAGACCTCTGAAGTTATACGTATAATAGACCTCTAACCATATACGTATAATAGACCTCTAAAGTTATACGTATAATAGACCTCTAACCATATACGTATAATAGTCCTCTAAAGTTATCCGTATAATAGACCTCTAAAGTTATCCGGAACTCCAACCATATATGTATAATAGTCCTCTAAATTTATCCGTATAATAGAACTCCAACCATTTATGTATAATGAACGTCTAAACATAGACGTATAATTGACGTATAACTTTAGACGTATATTAGAATTTCATTCTAGACGAATTGTAGACCACATTTAGACGTATAAGGTATGCGTTTAATAGACGTATATTATACGTCTTTTGCCCACTGGGTGGGCTCCAGATGCACATGGAAGCAATCAAGTGTTTCATCCGAGCTGTTTCAAAGACTGCCCAAGAGCTTTCCTTTCACAGAGGCGCAACGATTAATGATGGGGGTGCACCCTTCAATGCGCCTTACGACTCTAGGGAGTGATTGAGACGATTCGTAGCGTGTGCTCATTTCTCTCTATTCCCCGTGTTGCAGTGGTAGGATGACGTAAATTACTGCTTCGACACGTAACGGCATTAT
Organism: Lepisosteus oculatus; assembly: GCF_040954835.1. Taxonomy (NCBI): domain Eukaryota; kingdom Metazoa; phylum Chordata; class Actinopteri; order Semionotiformes; family Lepisosteidae; genus Lepisosteus; species Lepisosteus oculatus. Next base: position 1,305,242 of record NW_027167934.1, on the reverse strand, counting down.
AATCACGTGCAGGAGCTGAGGGCTTTAGTTTTGTTTCGTTTTCCATGACGTTCGTAAGCGCGCAAATCAAAGGCAAGTCCTGCGTCTAACACGAACGTAAATGCTTTTGAAAGTGCAGTGTGGTGCAGCTTGTAAAATCCTTGTCCACATTTGTGGTTTGTTGATGTTTGTTCTGTCTGCCAAAGTTGCATTTTGACATCCGGACGGGGGGACTTTATCATTTGAACGTGAAGCCAGCCTTAAACCCTCTGAGGTGTGTCTGTCTGCCGGCACGTATCTTGTGAAAGGTATTTTTTTTTAACGGAGAGCAACTTTAAAAAGGTATCCGCAGCCACCTCGCAGTCCGTGTTTGATTATAGGAGGAATGCGGCGGCGGCGAGCTCGCATTTGTCGTGCTCGAGTGTTTAAGGCGATGGGATCGAAATGCGTTGGGGACTCCCCGCGCAGGTTCGAAACCTGCCGACTCCGGCGTCTGCCGCATGTCGCCTTGTGCCTGCGCGGCAGAGGCGAAGTGCCGCTTCTCCTTTCCTGGTACTATAACAACGCGAAATCGCTTGGACCTGCTGCCATGGACATCAATTCTTCAGATAACCACACACTTTGCCTTCGCACCTCTGGTGCTCTGCTTATGCCTTTGAAAACCTAATGAATAAAGCTGAAAGAACCGACACGATATGTAGGTGCTGGTAAAGCACGCAGTAAAGAACTGTTAACAGCAAGGGTTTCAGTGGGTTAACTGAGGAGAAGGCGTGATCGCTAATTGTTGACTTTTTATTTGGTGTTAGAAACACTCTTACTGTGCATGACGTGCAACAAATGTAGCCACAGAAATTGCATCACGCTTTCATGTATGCTATTGCAAACACCAACGTTGCCTAGATAGAAAACCGAAATAGCCGTGGGTTTGCTTGCTGGTCTGAAGGATCTCTCTTCGAATCTCTATCATTTGTCAATGGAAGTAAAAGGCGCTGCAATCTGATACGTTCAGAATCAAACCCGCAGCTGTTGTTCGACTTTATTTCTTGACTAATTACAACTGAGTGTCGCATGAGCAGTTACATAAACTTGTCTGGTATATTTGAACACAAATGCCGTTCTTCAATTAAAACTAACAGTACATTGTCAGGGACATTCAGTTCTATACAAACAAGAGACAGACAAGAGAATATTTCTACCGTTCATGTGGACTACGTGTTGACTTACTGATCGGAATAATTGAAAGGTTCGGGCTCATAGCCGATGCAGTGCGTGCTAATTAGAACAGCAACGCTGAGCTCTCAGCACCGTACTGAGCCCAGGTGTTTTTCTAAAGCTGTCAGGTGCAGTTCATTTACATGAAGGAAATCTCTTACTGGGTACGATTACAATGCAGTAAGTAGCACAGACTACTTAGGGAGCAGCCCGATGTGTTTAAAAATGACCCGAGCCAGGTAAGAGTCAAACCTACAATCTCCTGATTCGTAATCAGACGCCTTATCCATTGCGCCACTGGACCTGGTGTAACACTGCAGGACTGTAACCCAGTGAGCTCAGCCCTGCAACTAGTAAAATATTACCCCCGGTCCATTCTTTTCCAAAAGTGAGAAACACCTGTTTTCTACATGTTGTCTGTTTTAAAACCATATCTCTTTAAACCAAACCAAAGAGTTTGTCTTTTGCACTGCTATTCTGATTCATTTCGATTTCAAAGAAAAAAAAAACATTACCTTCCAAAGCATCATAAAATTGTCCCTTCTTCCAGACTCTACTTCTCTCTTGTAGTAGTACAGCAGACCTTTCCAGGTGAGCAGATCACAGAGTCCGAAATGAGCTTCCTCAATCAAGCAAAGTACCTGAACATGACTCTGTCATCATAAAAGCGCCCCTGTAATAAAGAAATTAAATCCGAAATCAAGAGGGCAGTTGCCTACTGAAATACAAGAAGTCATCAATTTTAACCTAGCAACACATTAAAGGCTGCATCTATACAAGTACGATTCTAGAAATGCTCACCAGATTACGTTTTAAGAAGGAACTGTGCCTCAGGTTCCGCCGAGATCTTAACTCGGATGGCAGGATTCAGAGTCCGGAGTGCGGACTGATGGCGCACGGAGGGTCCATATACTGTGGATCCCTCAGTGATCTTCCGCGTATTCAAACCACCAGCGTGTGACTCCCCTGTCCCCGTGACCTCATTGCTCTGCTCTCTCCTCTGTGCAGCCGAGCCCGACTCACGGTAAAGTGAAAAAAAATATGCCCTCAACGTGAGATTTAGTCTGGAGCGAGGATAGATGTTACCTTTTTATCATTGAACAGGATGTATGTGATGTGGCGACTAGGTTCAATTTTGTATCCTCTTTAAAAGATTAAGGACTGGGGTGAGCGTGATTTACCAGCTAAGAACCCGACGTGCGCACCGTTTAAGCTGCATAGACTCGGTCGTTTAACTCTTCTCCATTAGTAGGGTTAAGGTTAAAGAAAAAAACATTGCTGACTTCTTTTTTTTTTGCCAGCCGCTAGCGCTGATTAGCAAGGTTTGTATTTCATGTTTTGCAAGTTGCATCCATTTTAAGAAAAACAAGTCGCGTTAAAGACAGGAAATGAATACTTGCATTTAATTAAGTCTAGCCGTAGGCGGTTGTCCATAATGACCAGTACTGTTCAAGAAGACAGAACAAAGAAGGCACCGCTGGGATTCGAACCCAGGATCTCCTGTTTACTAGACAGGCGCTTTAACCAACTAAGCCACAGTGCCCCGGGAGTGTTGTCCTTTTGCAGCCACTTGGACACACCTTTAGAAAAACATTTTGTTAGGCATTCTGCCTCAGCCTAAACACCTATAGCTTGCAAAGCGCATGCTATTAGACAGGCACCTCTGCAAGACCTTAAGAGTCTCTTAAACTAGTGATAGTAAGGTGTTCCCAATGGGTGATGTTCGGCTTTCAAATCATCTCTCCGTGGAAGCACCGAGATGCAGCTGTTTAAGGCTTAGAAGCAGCTGACTGTTTCACTACCTAGCTGATCACTGTCAGTCAGGGAGCTTAGAGGTGAAAAGCCTGTCTGAGAGACAATTCGCCGTCGATCAGTTCAATATGTTCCGTACCAGCTCGGCGCACCCGAGATCATCTTGGTAGCCGTGTAGCTCAGATGAGTGAGAGCTTGTGTGTATTTACCACCGTGATTGGATGCCGGCCCTTCTCAGGTCACAGTAAACCTTCTGCTCAAAAAAAGTGAGGTAAAACCTCACTCTGCACAGTAAAACCTAAAAAAGTGAGGTTTTATTTAATCTCTGACCAAGGGAAACGTTTCATTTTTTCAAAGAAATGTTTGTTAAAAAATAAAGTCATAGTTCCATGGGATTCAATCATAGACCGTGTGACATGGAAGTCAGGAACCTAACCCACTAAAGCACTACAGAAACATTATCGACAGACAATGTACAGCGTGTACTATTCTTGTGTTGCGGTACATGAATATAATTATATCGTTATTAATTTCTAATTTATAACTTTATTAACTTTATAAATTAACTTTATAAATTTATTAACGTTATTAATTAATTTCACGACGCACAGACAGAGCGTGGGGAGCCGCCGCCTGCAAACACAGCTCCAGGCAGGACTCCGCTCTGCAGGAGCCGCAGAGCAGAGGAGATGGGGGCAGCTTAGCTCCTGTGCAGAGACCTGAGCTGCTGTTGCTGCGGACGCTGTCTTTTCTGCACTCGGGGTAGGAGTGAATGTTGAGTTGCCCTTAGAAATGAAGCAGAGCACTTCAACGGCACGGGTGTGTGTGTGTGCGCCCTGGTGATTCTGGGAGACAGATCGAACCTGGGCTAAAAGAGAGGAGGCTTAGCCCTCTTCCATTTACTAGTTCAAAGTTGTACAACCCATTTGTATCTGCTAGGCGGCGCAGTCGTCGTGCACAAAGAACGCTTTGAAAAGCGTCAAAGGCAAGTCATTCTGAGTTGGTTGTTTGTGTTTTCCGTTCAGACGCGAAATGCTGAAATGATCTCTCGGCTCCTCGGTTGTCATTTCTGCTCCGTAAAGGAATCACAGCACGCGTCGGCTTCCAGCATGGTGGGTCGGGACACGATGCCGGGGGGTCGGAGAGAGCGATGTCTTCCTCATTAGTATAGGACCTGTCACCTGTCCCCACCTGTCACGCGGGAGACAGGGGTACATCAGGACGCGCATTGAAGTGAAAGCAGGATGCGCTGCGACATGCACTGTGCAGATCCCGCCACACTAAGAGGTGAGTGGGTCTGTTCGATAACAGCGCTAGGCGAATCCCCAATCCCCTTTTGTGCGTGGCGACAAAAGAAGTCTGAAGTCCGTTTCCACCCGGGGACCTTTCGCGTGTGAGGCGAACGTGATAACCACTACACTACGGAAACAGTGGTCAGATGTGCCCAGCGGCCCAGTGCTGAGCTTCGCCAATGCGATTCAGCGGCTTCCAGTGCCTTTATTGGTGTGCGCTGATGGACCGTGCTCTCTCTCCAGAGTCCAGCACGCCTGTCATGGACGGAGCAGGAAAGGCGGCGCCACATTCTACAGCCCTCTCCACGCAATCGACGAAATCGGGCTACTGAAGTGGAGAAAATCGCCTCTCCAGAAAGTGCAAATATCATCTTGGAGAGTATAAATCCTATTGCCAAAGGTCAGCCCTGTCTACCAGAGTAACCCTCCCACCTCCTGCAGCGATGGTCAGCTCGTCTCACACGCGAGAAGTTTCGGCTGGAAACAAGCGCCCCCTCTTCTCGCACGTTTTGCACGTTCGAGTAGTTTTAATGCGGCTCCTTCGTACACGGTGCTGATCTTTTGGAAAGCAGGAGGCAAAATTAACACGTTCTCATACCGGGAGTCGAACCCGGGCCGCCTGGGTGAAAGCCAGGAATCCTAACCGCTAGACCATATGGGAGCACGCAACCCTGCTGTTCCGGGCATCATCCAAGCAAACCACAGAAATATTAGAAAACACGCAAGAGAGTTGTCACTCAGAGTGTCGAAGGGTCGATGTATACTGGGGCTCAGTTGAAATGCAACGTCAGGACTTTTCCGAATTATGTCACACGAAGAGAGCACAGCCTTTTCCGCCCTGCCACGTGTGTATCGGTAACTCGCCGTGATCGTATAGTGGTCAGTACTTTGCGTTGTGGCCGCAACAACCCCAGTTCGAATCCGGGTCACGGCAGAATAGGGGCGTCTGCTTTTACTACTTGCACGAATGAAGGCAAAAAAAAGCCAATCGATGTGAACGAACGGCGCTTTACAGAGGAGTACTGCCTGACTGGATCGTTGATGAACGACAGAGGCCACTCTGACCTCTTCTCGGGTTTCTTCAATTACTTACTAAGGATCTTCTTCACATTCGCCCATGCAGGGGAAGCCAGTTACACCAAAGCAAACGTAGGAAAGTGCAATTCAAGCAGAGACCAGGAGGGACTTGTTTACACCGAGAGTGGTCGGAGAATGGAACAATGCGCCCAGCCCTGTTGGTGGAGCCGATTCTTGATGAGATCTTGGGCTCACTAAGAAGCCCCCGCTGGATGCTAATCTTTCTGCTGTTCTTGCAGGTCCTGCGCTGCTTTTGAGCCGACAAGGCTCGTCCTGGTCTGTCGGCACAACCCAATTGCAAATGATCGGCTCCGTGTACAGACGGAACGTGCGTTTGGTACAAGACTGCATGAAGGCACCGGAAATACATTGGGAACAAATGACCGGTCGCTCAATACCTCTGTGAAGTACAGGAGCATGCAGAACGAGGCTGTTTCCGCCCGGTCTCGAACCGGGGACCTTTCGCGTGTTAGGCGAACGTGATAGCCGCTACACTACGGAAACCTGCAGGGACAGTTGCTGGTGTCTCGCTTGCGTTTCCGGCTGAGAAAGGGAAGCGTCACTTTAGGCAGGGGGCGCTGGAGAGAGGAACAAAGGGCGCGATGAAACAAAATACCGAAACCCTGGATCTTTAGATCTTCAGTCTAACGCTCTCCCAACTGAGCTATTTCGGCGGTGGACAGAGCGCACAGCCACCTGCTCCAGCCTTCCTGTGTTGCGGCATGAGCGCACCAAGAGGAGCGGGAGAGTGTTGCAGGAACGTCACTCAGAAGGAAAGCCACCCAGCTGCGCCCTCTGAGCTCTGTCCAGCGCATCTTCCTCGCATGGACTCCTGCCTGCGACGGGCAGGAAACAATTAGCAAGAACAGAACAACACCCCATGGGTGTCTCATGACCACACCTTAGGTTGTGACACGTGCAGGTGTGAGGGGTTGCCGGGCTACTTTGGAGCAGAGCTTGGGCGGAGGGGGGGCGGGAAAGCAGACAAAGAGGTGACACCTCAAGGTCTGCACGATCACAGCTCTCCGCCGCCCCAGGCTTCCGCTCGATAAGCTGCTGGACACACCCGCCCCTCCTCACACAGACCGTGGAAAAGCCCCCGAGTGGGAGGGCTCTCTCTTCCTCCCAGGAGCTCTTGGACACGACGCACAGACAGGGTGCGGGGAGCTGCCGCCTGCAAACACGGCTCCAGGCAGGACTCCGCTCCGCAGGAGCCGCAGAGCAGAGCAGAGGAGATGGGGGCAGCTTAGCTCCTGTGCAGAGACCTGAGCTGCTGCTGCTGCAGACGCTGTCTTTTCTGCACTCGGGGTAGGAGTGAATGTTGAGTTGCCCTTAGAAATGAAGCAGAGCACTTCAACGGCACAGGTGTGTGTGTGTGCGTGCGCCCTGGTGATTCTGGGAGACAGATCGAACCTGGGCTAAAAGAGAGGAGGCTTAGCCCTCTTCCATTTGCTACTTCAAAGTTGTACAACCCATTTGTATCTGCTAGGCGGCACAGTCGTCGTGCACAAAGAACGCTTTGAAAAGCGTCCAAAGCAAGTCATTCCGAGTTGGTCGTTTGTGTTTTCCACTAATGTAAGAGCTATTTCAAGTGCGACGTGGTGCGGCTTTTCAAATGCTTGTGGGCATTTCTCTGTTGTTGATTCTTTTTTTGTCTGTAACAAAGTGGCATTTTCATGTCCGGACGGGGAGACTTTATCATTCCGACATGAAGCCACCCTTAAGTCCTCTGAGGCGTGTCTGTCTGCAAGGCTTGTATTTTGGAAATGTTTTTTTGAAACGGAAAACGACTTTGAAATAGGCTTCCGCCGGCGTCTCGCGATCCAGGTAAGATTGTAGCAAGAACGCAGCGGCTGTGGGGCTTGCTGTAGTCGTGGCCGAGTGGTTAAGGCGATGGCCTAGAAATCCATTGGGGTCTCCCCGCGCAGGTTCGAATCCTGCCGACTACGTTATCTGCCTCCAGTCGGTGTGTTTCGGCGCAAGCAAAGAAGTGCGCCTCTTTGCTGTTCCTGGTGGTTTTAAAACGCCCAATCGCTTGTACCCGCTGCCTTGGAAATAAGTTCTTCAGCATCCGCGAATGGCATTTTGCAGCTGGAAGCAGATGTCGATGCACTTTGCACAGAGCACCAAAAAAGCGTCTTTTTTGAAGGCTCAGGCACTGAGCATTGGTGGTTCAGTGGTAGCATTCTCGCCTGCCATGCGGGAGGCTCGGGTTCGATTCCCGGCCAATGCAGTGGCTTTTGCAGCGAGCGGCTCCATCACTTGCATCCCCTTGCAACTCGCAACTGAAAACCCACTGAAGCTAAGCAGGTGTGAGCCAGGTCAGTACCCGAATAAGGGTGAGCTACAGGGAAAAACAAAGCTTCCAGCTGGAAGCGGTGTTAATGGTGCCGGCGGGGGGGCGCTCACCCTGAGGTCTGTGCGGGTCCCAATGCCCCAGTATAGTGACGGAGTTGCTGTGTTGTAAAATGGCGCTGTCTTTTGGATGAGATGTAAAACCGAGGTCACAGCGTTCTGTGGTCATTCAAAATGACCACCAAAACCTTTGACAAAAGCTCTTGGTAATTGATGGTCTTCAATAATGCTTCTCCTTTAGGTACATTTTAAATCAGCTGAAAAATGCTGTGAAATGGGGGGGCACTTCAGGCCAGTGTAGGATTTGGGTTACAAGAACCATGAAACTGCACGAGAAAGCCCGTACACTGAATTACACGGCTTTCTATTCAAAGGAGGACAAAAGAAATTCCCTGAGTTTGATTTTTTGCAGCACAGAGAGGAGCACTGTCGTGAGGCTGGTTAGCTCAGTTGGTTAGAGTGTGGTGCTAATAACGCCAAGGTCGCGGGTTCGAGCCCCGTACGGGCCAGGTCCTTTTCTCCTCTCTTACCAAAGCTGTTAGGTTCCTTTCCGTGGTGAGAGGGGTTGTCATGCAACGCTGCCACATAGTGCCGACAGACAAGAGTGTTGCGTGAGAAGAGAAAAGTGTTTGAAGATTTAAGAGTGTCTTAGGTGGAGCCAAAATCAAGTGTCACAAATGCAAGTGGTTGGATTTCCAATGTTTAATATGGTAAATCCTTAAGTTTCTTGGCGGTATCCTTTACAGTCCTCTGTTCGGTCGACAAGGGACTGAAGGGGGCAGCTTTCCTCACACATACAGTGCAATGTACTGTAGTGTTCCCCTTCATTGAATTCGCAGTTCTGCATCAGACCTCTAACTCGTTTCCTTAGCTTGGATTTAAGCCACGAAGCAGGCTTCTACTGTATAAGGAATCACAAACTATTTGAGAGGCCACCATCCCAGGGGGAACTGACAAAGTCTATCCCTAAACACCTAGCGCGGTCTCTCGAGAGACTGTCAAAAATCGCTTTCTCCGTTTGCGTTGCAAGTAAGTGAAAACGCGGTCTCAACCCAGAGCCACTTGGCAGCAGCGACACGTAAATACCGTTACTGTTACTGCTCGATACCGACGTTAGCCTACTATACCATGTTCAGCCACCGCTAGAAAATGCACGGCTCTAGAACCGGAGCAAACGACAGGAGGGCCAACGCCGAACGGGCACACGTGTCAGACATGGAGCGCGACGAGAATGGGATTCGAACCCATGCGTGCAGAGCACAATGGATTAGCAGTCCATCGCCTTAACCACTCGGCCACCTCGTCGAGGGATCTGCGCTGTCCGGACATGGGTTGGCGCGCTCCAGATGATCTTTTTCTTTTTTTTCCCCCGTACTCGAGGGTCATTTTCCTGTTCCACATGCGATTTCAACATTTTCCTTGGGAGATGTCAAGCCAGCAAGCCACTGCTGTGGTTCAGTGGCCAGTGTGGAGTTCAGTGGCCCTGTTGTACACAGAAAGCACATTGAGCTCCTTGGACATGAAAAGTTCCAGATAAAAGCCATTTGTCACCCTTTCTCTTGGTGTTGATGTTGCTATTATATGTAAAGGTGGCAACTTGCTCAGCGAGCAGGCGGAGCACACACCGAATGCAGATGTGTCTGAGTGGTGTGTCCAAGTGGCTGTCAAAGGACAGCTCTCCTGGGGCACCGTGGCTTAGTTGCTTAAGGTGCCTGTCTAGTACACAGGAGACCCTGGCTCCGAATCCCAGCGGTGCCTTTTTTGTTCTGTCTTCTCGAACAGAACTGGTCATTATGGACAACCGCCTACGGCTAGACTTAATTAAATGCAAGCATTCATTTCCTGTCTTGAACAACTTGTTTTTCTTATAATGGATGCAACTTGCAAAACATGAAATACAAACCTTGCTAATCAGCACTCGTGGCTGGCAAAAAAAAAAAGAAGTCAGCAATGTTTTTTTCTTTAACCTTAACCCTTCTAATGGAGAAGAGTTAAACGACCGAGTCTATGCAGCTTAAACGGTGCGCACGTCGGGTTCTTAGCTGAAAGGGTGGTAAATCACGCTCACCCCAGTCCTTAATCTTTTAAAGAGGATACAAAATTGAACCTAGTCGCCACATCACATACATCCTGTTCAACGATAAAAAGGTAACGTCTATCCTCACTCCAGAGTCAATCTCACGTTGAGGGCATATTTTTTTCCACTTTACCATGAGTCGGGCTCGGCTGCACAGAGGCGAGAGCAGAGCAATGAGGTCACGGGGACAGGGGAGTCACACGCTGGCTGTTTGAACACGCGGAAGATCACTGAGGGATCCACAGTATGTGGACCCTCCGTGCGCCATCAGTCCGCACTCCGGACTCTGAATCCTGCCATCCGAGTTAAGATCTCGGCGGAACCTGAGGCGCAGTTCCTTCTTAAAACGTAATCTGGTGAGCATTTCTAGAATCGTACTTGTATAGATGCAGCCTTTAATGTGTTGCTAGGTTAAAATTGATGACTTCTTGAACTTCAGTAGGCAACTGCCCTCTTGATTTCGGATTTAATTTCTTTATTACAGGGGCACTTTTATGAAGACAGAGTCATGTTCAGGTACTTTGCTTGATGGAGGAAGCTCATTTCGGACTCTGTGACCTGCTCACCTGGAAAGGTCTGCTGTACTACTACAAGAGAGAAGTAGAGTCTGGAAGAAGGGACAATTTTATGATGCTTTGGAAGATAATGTTTTTTTTTTCTTTGAAATCGAAATGAATCAGAATATCAGTGCAAAAGACAGACTCTTGGTTTGGTTTAAAGAGATATGGTTTTAAAACAGACAAAATGTAGAAAACAGGTGTTTCTCACTTTTGGAAAAGAATGGACCGGGGATAATATTTTACTAGTTGCAGTGCTGATCTCACTGGGTTACAGTCCTGCAGTGTCACACCGGGGCCAGTGGCGCAATGGATAACGCGTCTGACTACGGATCAGGAGATTGCAGGTTCGACTCCTGCCTGGCTCGGGTCGTTTTTAAACGCATCGGGCTACTCCCTAATTAGTCTGTGCTACTTACTGCATTGTAATCGTACCCAGTAAGAGATTTCCTTCATGTAAATGAACTGCACCTGACAGCTTTAGAAAAACACCTGGCCTCAGTACGGTGCTGAGAGCTCAGCGTTGCTGTTCTAATTAGCACGCACTGCATCGGCTATGAGCCTGAACTTTTCAATTATTCCGATCAGTAAGTCAACACGTAGTCCACATGAACGGTAGAAATATTCTCTTGTCTGTCTCTTGTTTGTATAGAACTGAATGTCCCTGACAATGTACTGTTAGTTTTAATTGAAGAACGGCATTTGTGTTCAAATATACCAGACAAGTTTATGTAACTGCTCATGCGACACTCAGATGTAATTAGTCAAGAAATAAAGTCGAACAACAGCTGCGGGTTTGATTCTGAATGTATGAGATTGCAGTGCCTTTTACTTCCATTGACAAATGATAGAGATTCGAAGAGAGATCCTTCAGACCAGCAAGCAAACCCACGGCTATTTCGGTTTTCTATCTAGGCAACGTTGGTGTCTGCAATAGCATACGTTGGTGCCGTAGGCTTTGGGAGGAAAACCTGCAGGATGGAAAGGTGATCTATAGCCTCATCTCTAGAGATGTTTTGTTGCTGTGGCATGTGTGTGACCCATATTAAAAAAAAAATATCGAAGCTGCCTCTAAATCTGCAAATGAAGATGAGTCGATATACCACTTGTTTTTCGTATAACTAGACATATATTCATTTGTTACTGATTTCATTCATTGAGCACGGGTACAATAGAGGTACAGCAATTCACTGTTTGACATGTCTGGTACAGAACCTACAGAACCTAGCAATTAAAAAAAGGGGTGAAACTGTCTTTAGACTCAGCATACAGTACCGAGGCCACCCATGACCAAATAAAGGCTAACCTCGATAATCAGCCTAAAGAACGCAGACTACAGCAAAACGACTGACTTTGAAAAGGGAATGAACGTCCGGAAGGAGTAGTGGAACTAGCTTGAGATGCTTCTCCGGACCCCTAACTAAAAGCCACCGAGAACCAGCAGCGGCGTCGACTCCTTTCGAACCGGGATCCTTCCGCAGCCACGCAGTTCGTGGTGTCCTAACCCTCCCGTATCTGATATTGGACCATGCACATCAGGGGAGAGCACGAACGCAGTCCCCCACTACCAGAAATTATGCAGTCGAGATTCCCACATTTGGGGAATTCGCAGGGGTCAGCACAGCCGGAGTGCAACGGCCGAGCCTCGCCCTGGGTGAACCGATTCGATTTCGATTTTTAAGAACTTTATTTTCTTTTCACAAAAAAATACAGGACATCACAAATCAGAAAGCTTTACATTAATATACATACTTAAAACAGTATATATGATCACATCTCATTACATTTTGACACGGTAACAGTTACATAGCAACAATTTTCTTTTTTTCTGGTGCAAATCACATTCTTTACTTAAACATGATAATGTTTTTCACAGTTTCTTGAGATATTGACCTATGCTCTCTATTTCCCACAGATTTTCTGCTTCCTCCCTCCCTTCTCTCCACAGATCTCTGAGGTAATAGTTCTCTCGGGTGATGAACAGGGCCAGGCTACCTGCTGCCTTGACTGGGACCTCGATGCCTTTGAACAGCCCCATGTTCCTCACTCTCCACAGGGCGTCTTTCCCACTGTTCACCACGGCCCAGATCCTGTCAAACACGTCGGGAGGAAGTTTGACAGGAGAGATGCCGTATATGACGAAAGCAGCGGTCAGGGTAAATTGGGGCAAGAGAGCCTGCAACCAATCTTCAAACTGTGCCCAGAAGGCCTTAGCAAAAAAACAGGACCACAGGAGATGGGTCACAGTCTCCTCCTCGCCGCAGCCCACCCTAACGCAGCGAGGGCTGGGGGTGAGGCCCCTACGGTACAAGAAAGTTCGTACCGGTAAGCACTGGTGGAAGACACTCCAGGCTAAATCTCTGTTAATGTTGTACAGAAATTTAGAGGATGTGTGTCTCCACACCTTCCTTGTTTGGGCTGATGTTAAAATGCCCACAGGGGTCTGCCTATTGTTCTGGGGTGCAACGAAATCTTCCAGTTTTTGGACGCTGACATCTCGGAGGGGAATATGGCCAATTGGGTGAGATCTTAGAAAACTTTTAACTGTCCCATAAATTGCAGGGCATGTGTCAGAGAGTGGGACGTCCAGCTTGGGTCTGACACCCCACACTCTGAACTCCTCCCTACCTACCCAGAGCCTGGAAAAATAAGTCCAGGTACGCGCTGCAGGTGCTGTTGCAAAGCCTCTCAGCACAGAGGCCAGGAAAATGCACAGCAGCTTCGTAGCAATATCTGGGACAGACTTCCCCCCTGAGGGTAGCGGCCTGTACATTATTTCCCTTCTGAGTCTTTCCTGCTTCCCACCCCATAGAAATTGAAACATCAATCTCCTCAGCACCGCTGCAACACGGTGTGGGATTGGGAAGGTAGAAGCCAGAAAATTCAAGACAGGCAAGAGCTCGGCTTTGATGACCAGCACCTTCCCTGTCATGGTGAGGTCTCGGTCCTTCCATTGCATCAGTTTTTTGTTTAAGATTGGCAATTTGTTCTGCCAATTTACTGTTCCCATCTCTTCTCCAAAATACACCCCCAGGACCTTAATTCTCTTCTCTTGCAGCCTGAGATCATGTCCTTCTTTTGGCTCCCTCCAGTTCTGATAAAAAATCTCACTCTTAGATTTGTTAATTTTTGCGGATGAAGCCAAAGAGAAACGATCACAGCACTGCAGAGCTCTGCTAATTGAGGCATTGTCAGAGAGGAGCAGGGTGACGTCATCCATGTATAGAGATGTCTTTACCTCTCCTCCCCCACTTCCAGGCACTGGTATCCGATTAATGGCCTGATCCTGGCGCAAGGCACAGGCTAAGGGCTCCATAGCCAAAACGAATAACAAGGGGGATAATGGGCAGGCCTGCCTCACCTCTGAACAGACTTCAAAGGGGCGTGATCTATTGCCATTAACCATTACTCTGCTGTTGCTACCTGTGTACAGCAGGTTAATCCACTTTCTCATGATGGGGCCAAAATTCATGTGCTCAAGTACCGATGTTAAGTACTGCCGGTTTAGGCGGTCAAAGGCCTTTTCTAGGTCTACACCTAAAATGCACAGAGGGAGGGAGCGATCCTCTGAGTACAGACAAACATCCCTCAACAAGGCCAGGTTGTCGCTCATCAGGCGTCCTGCTATCCCACAAGTCTGTTCTTTCCCTACCAGTGAGGCCACTACATTTTGTAGGCGCAGGATCTTAGTGTCCACGCCTAAGAGGCTGAGGGGTCTCCAGTTCTTTATGTCATTCTTTGCTCCTTTCTTAAACAAGAGAGAGATAGTGCCTTCTCTTAAGGAGTCAGGCAGCAATTCTGTCTTATAGCTTTCCTCGAATAGGAGCAGTAGCGGATCCTGAAGCAGATCCCAAAAGGTGCAATAAAATTCTTTAGGGAGCCCGTCAGCACCCGGAGTTTTCCCCTTCTGTAAGCTCTCCATAGCCTGTCTCAGCTCTTCTACTGTCAAATCCCTCTCAAGTACTTCCCTATCTTCTTCACTCAAAACGTTTTCTAGCTTTGAGGTAAAAAAATGAATTTCTTCATCCTTTACCTCTGTAGAGCTGTACAGTCTTGAGTAGAAGGCCTCGGTGCAGGAGAGGATAGCACTCGGCTCTGTTCTCTCTCGTCCCTCCTCATCAACTACACTTTCCATGACAGACTTGGAGCCTACCACTTTCCTGAAAAAGAAGCGAGTACACTTCTCATTTTCTTCCAAGAACTGCACTCTGCTTCTTAACAGCACTCCTCGACTACTTTCTTCGGCTATGCTCCGGATGTCCTTTTTAAAAGGGTGATATCCTCGAGCACATCGAAGCCACTGTGCAGCATCGTGTAGAGACGCTGCAGCTGCCTCTGTTTCCTGGCTAGCACTCCTCTCCGTCTGGCAGCAGCCTTCCTTCCCTCAGCCATGAAAAAGGCCTTTGTCCACACCTTCACCTCCTCCCACCACTCTCCTACTGACCCGTACAGACACTGCAAGGACAGCCACTGTGATAGTTTCTCCTTGTAGCGGGATACAACCCCCTCGTTCTCTAGCAGCTTTGTGTTGAGTTTCCAGAGGCCTGGGCCAAAGACAGTCCCGCCCTGGAGTTCCACTCTACACCCTAAAGCCTGATGATCTGAGAAGAAGACAGGCTGAAGAGTGACCCCAACAACTTTCACTCTCTCTGAGACAAAGCAATAGTCAATTCTGGAGCTGCTATTCCTCCCTGACCATGTATATCCTGCTGTTGTGGGATATATACATCTATATGTGTCTGAGAGTTTAAAGTCTTGAACTAAGATTTGCAGGGCCAGTGAGCTGGAATCCAATTTTATCGGAGAGCTAGACTGCCTGTCTGTGTGCTCTAAGATACAATTAAAATCCCCTCCCACTATCACGTCTGTGCTACTTAACAATAGGGGAGAGAGTGCCTTGAGTAGCTCCACCCTTCCTCCCACATCAGTAGGACAATACACATTGATTAGCCGCAGGTTAACGGTCCCCCATTCCACATCCACACACAGCAACCTGCCATCTATGACCCTCTGAATACTTTTCAATTTGAAAGCCCATCCTTTGAAAAGAATGGCCACGCCAGAGGCTCTGTTGTTATTGTCCCCTGACCAAACAGAAGGCCCTTTATCCCACCTATCTTCAAAGCTTTTATACCTCTCTTGATAGGCTAAAGCACACTCCTGCAACATCAACACATCTCCCTCTCTCTGCTGGAGGTAATCAAAGACAGACTGGCATTTCACTCTGTCATTGATACCTCTGGTGTTAAGAGAAATTATGTTTAGAGCCATATTACATAAGAAAGTGGAACCAGTCTTTACAAAACACATTTCTCTTCGGTCTCACCTGTTACCTTCTTCTTTTTCTTTTTCTTCTTACCAATTTCCTGCCAGCCATCCTCTGAATGAGCCTTCATCAGGGTGGCAGCAGTAAAAGCGTTCACGGAGTCCATTTCAAGGAAGGGGGTAGAGGGAGGGGTGGAGGGGTTCCAGCTGTCCCCATCGCCATGCTCTCCTTCCTCCTCGCTCGGGGAGAAAACAGAGTCATTTTTGCACTCCGGCTGTGCTGACCCCTGTGAATTCCCCAAATGTGGGAATCTCGACTGCATAATTTCTGGTAGTGGGGGACTGGGTTCGCGCTCTCCCCTGATGTGCTTGGTCCAAAATCAGATACGGGAGGGTTAGGACACCACGAGCTGCGTGGCTGCGGAAGGATCCCGGTTCGACAGGAGTGGACGCCGCTGCTGGTTCTCGCTGGCTTTTAGTTAGGGGTCCGGAGAAGCATCTCAAGCTAGTTCCACTACTCCTTCCGGACGTTCATTCCCTTTTCAAAGTCAGTCGTTTTGCTGTAGTCTGCGTTCTTTAGGCTGATTATCGAGGTTAGCCTTTATTTGGTCATGGGGGGCCTCGGTACTGTATGCTGAGTCTAAAGACAGTTTCACCCGTTTTCTGATTGCTGGGTTCTGTACCAGTGCAGACATGTCAAACAGTGAATGGCTGTACCTCTATTGTATCCATGCTCAATGAATGAAATTGGTAACAAATGAATATATGTCTAGTTATACGAAAAACGAGTGGTTTATCGACTCATCTTCATTTGCAGATTTAGAGGCAGCTTCGATATTCGTTTTACAGACGGGTTTTTTTTTTTGAATATGGGTCACACACATGCCACAGCAACAAAACATCTCTAGAGATGAGGCTATAGATCACCTTTCCATCCTGCAGGTTTTCCTCCCAAAGCCTACGGCACCAACGGCGACCCCTGCTGGCCGGGAGAGCAAAAGCTTACAGCACCTGGTATTCCCAGGCAGTCTCCCATCCAAGTACTAACCAGGCCCGACGCTGCTTAGCTTCCGAGATCAGACGAGATCGGGCATGTTCAGGGTGGTGTGGCCGTAAGCGAAACCCCTGGCGCCTGACTCGCTACTTGAAGCTGTGTGTGGCGGGGGTTCCGTGCCCCCCGAGCGGGACTGAAGGATCGTTCGTGTGCAACTCTTTGGAAAGGAGCTGCTTTCCAAATCGCATTGCGTGCCTGGATGTTGGCGAATGCGCTCCCTTGTGTTGGCTCGTCCTGCACTGGAGGAGGACAAACAATCTGCACGGAGGAGCACCAGGCAAGTCTTCAGTGCACAGCACTCTGGAAACATTTCGGGGCTGTCGCGTGTTTATTTCAGCACGTAAAGCGCACCGGTCCAACACGTCGGCCGGGCGCACGGCGCCTCCGCCCTCTTGCTGCCCCTGCAGCTGCTTCACTTTTCCCTTTAGTTGCCATCGATTTTTTTGTAGTGCTATACATATACGATTGAGGTATCTTAGAGTTCTCCTTCGAAGACCCAGCACTCTCTTTTCTTTTCCCAGTGTTACTCATATCGGACTTTTTAAACCTAAAAAAAAATCGTTTTTTTTTCTTTCAATTATAACTGAAGTTTAAACAACTAGTGTTAAGTCCTTATTTTTCTGTAGTCAAAAAAAGCAAAAATTAACATTCAGGTCATGAAAAACTCAAAAAAACTCCCCAACCACTAAACTTTACCTCCCACCTGAGCGCCATCTTGAACGCCCCTACCACCAGAGAATGCTCACGATTTCGGAAGCTGTCTCCGGGACGTGCTGATTCCACACATCCTGAATAAATCATGATATTGTTAGTTGTTGTAGCTAGACGTTCAAATGAGTTTCATGGCCAGATGGACTGTTTCCTCCAGCGGTATAATATTGCAGTGAGACAGCACGATGCCTGCAAGACTATGTCACGCTAAACGCCACAGATTGTGTTTGTCCGTTCGTGTCAGTCGTCCCGCAGCCACGGGAAGTGGGACACAAACATGCTGCAATGCTTTCAGGACGTTAGGATTTGTTTGTGCAACATCCGAGAAGAGTTCTTGTGGCTTGAATGTGAACTGTACGTGCCCGCCCCCTTTCCTCTGTAGTGCATGAGTTCCTCCCGGCATGCCCTTCGTCATTGTTCTGTCATCTTGTATTTAAAGGGTTGTATTTCTGCTGCTGAAAATAAGCAACGGTTTTCTCACAACGCCCTTTGTTCCCAACGGAGCCCTTGTCTGTCATGAAATTCTTCAAAACCTCAAGCTAGAAGAAGAAGAAGACGACAAATATGAAGCGTTATAGC
Source organism: Lepisosteus oculatus (assembly GCF_040954835.1). NCBI lineage: Eukaryota > Metazoa > Chordata > Actinopteri > Semionotiformes > Lepisosteidae > Lepisosteus > Lepisosteus oculatus. The sequence goes on along the minus strand of NW_027167934.1, from coordinate 1,287,332 downwards.
AACGACATGCCATGAGACGATCGATAACGATTTCCATAGGATCCCCGCGGTTGCCTGGCAACCGTCAGCTTTGCGCAGTGGCAGTATCGTAGCCTGTGAGGTTTAGCCGAGGCGCGATTATTGCTAGTTGAAAACTTTTCCCAATACCCCGCTTCCGCCGGTTTGCAATACAATCGGCGAAAGCAATTTTTGACAGTCTCGTCAGAGACTGAGCAAGGTGTTTAAAGACAGATTTGGTCACGGTGATATCATGGTAGAAAGAAACGAGCTTGTTACGTGTCAACAGAAACGCTCTTTAGCTCTTTCAGCTTTATGCAGAGAACAGCGTCTGTCGAGATTACTTTTGAGTCAGCGCGAAACGCCGTGTGCTGTCAGTATGATTTCATATTGCTCGTAGCGGCGTCTGGCTTTTGTCTGTCAAACGTTAGGTTGCGCTTCTTCATGCTGCATCGTCGGCATGAGTGGAGCATTTTAAACGTCTGTACTTACTGCGCCCCATAAGAAATCGTTTGTCCCCATTCAAAAGAGATTGTGCGATGTCTTGCAGCGTTCGCAAAGCAAACCTTTGACAGTTTGAAAAGAGGAATTTATTCTGCTTCCTGTGCGTGCAGTAGTTACAAAGTTGAACGTCTTTACACGATCTGCTGCAGTTTTCAGTGGGTGGGCTTTGTCAAATGGCTTGGAAAAACGCACTGTGTTTCGGCTCGGGAAACATCATGAGCAGTGTCCTGCATGTTTTCTGTGTATAGCTGTCTTTTAACGCATACAGAATTCATTCGAAATCATTGATTTCTCCAATTAACAAGGGTCCCTTTTTGAACCTGCCAGAAGCATTCTTTCAATGTAACAGATTTACTCCGGGGAAGGGCAGCATGACATTGAGAGTAGCTCAAGCTTTCAGCACCTTTATCTGACTGCATGTATGCAGACACTGCTCAGAATCCCCTGTAAGATTCTCCTTCAATTCCGTTTTGCAGTGCTTTAGCTCTTTCAAAAGGCTTCGCTTTGCTAGTCACAATCCAAGGCTCATGACAGCATTTGAAAACATTCGCAACTGCGTTGGCCGGGAATTGAACCTGGGTTAACTGCTTTGAAGGCAGCTATGCGCAACACTGGCTCGCTCCAGAATAAATCTCACGTCGAGGGCATATTTTTTTCCATTTTACCGTGAGTCGGGCTCAGCTGCACAGAGGAGAGAGCAGAGCAAAGAGGTCACGGGGACAGGGGAGTCACACGCTAACGGTTTGAATACGCGGAAGATCACTGAGGGATCCACAGTATATGGACCCTCCGTGCGCCATCAGTCCGCACTCCGGACTCTGAATCCTGCCATCCGAGTTAAGATCTCGGCGGAACCTGAGGCGCAGTTCCTTCTTAAAACGTAATCTGGTGAGCATTTCTAGAATCGTACTTGTATAGATGCAGCCTTTAATGTGTTGCTAGGTTAAAATTGATGACTTCTTGTATTTCAGTAGGCAACTGCCCTCTTGATTTCGGATTTAATTTCTTTATTACAGGGGCACTTTTATGAAGACAGAGTCATGTTCAGGTACTTTGCTTGATGGAGGAAGCTCATTTCGGACTCTGTGATCTGCTCACCTGGAAAGGTCTGCTATACTACTACAAGAGAGAAGTAGAGTCTGGAAGAAGGGACAATTTTATGATGCTTTGGAAGATAATGTTTTTTTTTTCTTATACTGAAAATGAAAGGTAGTTGTTTCTATATGGACTCAGTCTTTGGAATTTGTATATATATATTTCAGTGATCCCTCAGCCATTCCTTCTGTATTGTAATTCAATTTCTCTTTTAAAATTCCTTCCCCACTTCTAGGACCTGCAGTTGCTGAACTCCACAATGGCTTCTATTGGAAAGTCTGTGACTGAGACCAAGTGTTCACTTTTTTATGAAACCATTATTTATTTAGGAGCAATGAGCAATTCTTATATAAATGCAATAAAATCATTATGCTCAAACTATGAGAGAGAAAATTAAGGATAATTTAAGAAATCAGTCTTAGCTTGTTTCTATACACAGATGGTATTATTTATTTTCAAAGGAAACCCGCGAGGATTCCCCTGGTGTGCAAGATGTGCCTGAATACTCTTGATCAGCTTCCTGCTCACTTGAAGAGGGTGTGTATGAAGCACGCCACGGCAGAAAACATCAGGATGGCCTCTCAACAGGCGAGGGAGGACATGATGAATCACCTGAAGAACGGGGTCATCGTGGATTACCACAGAATAGAGATCGTGTCTGGTGAGGCAAACAGGATAGTGGTTGTAAGACTGCTAGAGTCCTTGGGCCTTTTTGTACATGGGAAGCCTGAAGACACATTGGCAAGGTGAGATATTTTTAATCTGTAAGGCTTCTGTAGTTTCTTTTTGAAATCATTGTTACAACATATTATGTAAAAGCATGTTGAAAAGAATCTACCTGCATTCCAGCGGCCCTGAGCAAGAGGCCGCAGTCCAGGAGGAAGAGATGCCAGAGGCTGCTCTAGAAACTGAAACAGAAGCGGATAAGGAAGGGGAAGATGTGAGCTCTGAAGAACTCTATCAGCAGTAAGACTTTTTATTTTTCAGATGTATCTATTTTTTACTAAAATTCTAATTTGTCTTATAGGTATAAAATGTTTAAACCGGTGTTTTATATCCTTACAGGCCCTGAGTAGTTAAAAAGTATCAGCAGGCCGGAAGAGAGTGGCCCAAGCTGGACTCTATAGAAAGCACTCCCTGGATGCTCCTCTCCTGATTGGATTCAAACAGTACCTTACCAAGGATCTGGGAGTGGCAAATTATTCTCAGGAGGTATTTATTTTTTAAAGGCATTTAAAATTAAGCAATGGTATCTTCATTGTAAATGTTTTTATTTCTTAGCTTAAAATTCACCCATGTGAAATGATGTCAGCCATAAACATCATGACTCTATATTTCCTACCTGAATCTATTCTACTTAAATTATTACATTATACACAATTTGAGTTCATTTTAAAAAGTAAAAGGTAATGAAAGGAATGCATTTTCATAAGAAAGATAATACCGATATGCATGTGATAATCTTCCTTATATCATGTAGTGCATCATTTGGACACTTTGTGGGCTTCAAATACAAAGAAAATCATGTTCTATGGTACAAGATAAATACAAAACTTAAGCTTTTATTTTAATTAGATTTCTTTATAAAGCATAAGCAATCATTTATTACATCGCTTCTTGAATTAAATCTTTTGACAAGAGGTAAGACTTCTGTTACATTTAAACCCATGTTTAGCTGTGTTTTTTAGATTTAACTGAACCAATTTCTGTGTGTGATAATGTCCTTGAATTCTGACAACATCACACTAAATTACATGATATAAAACAGCTAATGTTTCTAGAGATAAAGTTTCTGAGATGCTTCTAATTACTTTTTCTTACCAGGGACAGTTTAATTCACCTTGTACAGTACTGTAAGACCAAGATACTTTTTTTAAAAGTTATTTAACATTTTATAGAACTTTGTCTACTATGGCAACATGATGTGCTTGGTGAAACTTGGAAAAATACTGCTTGGCCACTTATCTTAAGATAAAGATAGGATAAAGGTTTATCTTTTGCACCTACCTGACCCCCAGGGAAGGCCAATGCTTTCTAAGTTGATGGTTCCCTACAGTAGACTGTACTTTAATTTCAAAGGTAATGTATATTGACCCAAATCAGTTTTGGAATCCAATCTACTGACGAGATGGAGCACATCCTTTTTTCAGGATTTTAGCATCATACGTTTGGTATATTTAGTCCCTAATGCTGAAAGAAATGATCATAGAACATTTGGACACTTTGTGGGCTTGAAATACAAAGCAAATCATGTTCTATGGTACAAGATAAATACAAAACTTAAGCTTTTATTTTAATTAGATTTGTTTATAAAGCATAAGCAATCATTTATTACATTAATATATGTAAAAATAACATTTTAGCATCATACGTTTAGTATATTTAGTCCCTAATGCTGAAAGAAATGAGCATAGAACATGACATCTAACCTTACCTGCGGTGTTTTTAATCCCTATTGCTCAATGCACGGTGAAAGCATTCCATACCTGTGTCTGACAATGAGGAATGGGCCCCTGAGACAGTCATTTGCCTGTTTCACAAATGATCGTATTTTACTAGAGATTCTGTTTGGGATTCAGATGTGCATTCGGACAGCAATCCCTTTCAAGAAATGATATGTTCTGGATGAGGTCAAAGGTGCTGGAACACTGTATCTAGGATGTGTTTGCAGAGACTGTGTGTCTCCTGCTTCAACGCAGTGATAAACAGATGTGCTCCTTTAATTTATTGGTACATGCCCAGGGCAGTAAGCAGTCTGAGGATTTATTTCCAGATGGCATAGAGCAGTGAAGCAGTGAAGTAGTGCAAAACACTGGATCATTATATTATTAGAATCTATTCTACTTAAATTATTACATTATACTCAATTTGAGTTCATTTTAAAAAGTAAAAGGTAATGAAAGGAATGCATTTTCATAAGAAAGATAATACCGATATGCATGTGATAATCTTCCTTATATCATGTAGTGCGTCATTTGGACACTTTGTGGGCTTGAAATACAAAGAAAATCATGTTCTATGGTACAAGATAAATACAAAACTTAAGCTTTTATTTTAATTAGATTTGTTTCTAAAGCATAAGCAATCATTTATTACATTAATATATGTGAAAATAACATTTTAGCATCATATGTTTAGTATATTTAGTCCCTAATGCCGAAAGAAATGATCATTTGTTTAACATGCACGGGTCTGTCTCAAAGGATGCAGTACTCCTGAAGGGTCTCAAACCCTAC